>NC_086452.1:105298302-105600802 GCF_028390025.1 Pseudophryne corroboree | reverse complement strand
ATTACATTTAATATGTAGCTGTAATGGAAATACTTGTAAATTTGCAGGATCTCTAAGTCCCCTTTGACTGGTAGATTACACTGACAGACCATGGCCCCAGAGCCCTGATATCTTGCAATGATTTCCAATACAACCCAGATTCACCTTCTATTTCATCAGCTTTTATAAAATGTCACCCATTGACGTGTGGGTCTTGTTGTGGGGTCAGCAACAGAATGCCGGATTTCATCTTGCCTCTGAGGATTGTTTGTGCCTGCAACTACCGTCCATCAATATTCTTTCAGGTTATTGTTACAAGAGCCGTTGTGCGTAGGTGGCGGCTAACATTGATGCCAAATCTTCACAGTCTCTTCCACATCAAATTGATGAGATTGCCAAGCAACAGCATAAGTGCTAGAGTAAATACATTTCTAACAAGGCAGGCAAAACATTCCCGTAGCGACAAAGATGTAAATCCAATACCTGCTTTTTCTGTGCCCGAGCTTATCTCTCTATACAAATGCGAGCATTCCATTCCAATGCACTATAATAGTCTCAGATGCACTACTTCTGTATCTCTGTTCGTTTATCTTCTAATTATCCTGATCTGCTTCAAAAGAACAGTGGAACGTGAAAACACCAAGATACGATTGGAACAGGAAAGTGGAGAAATACTACAAGTCTCAGACTAATTACTTCTTAACTGTAAAAAAAAAATCAGATGTGAGAACGTTAAAGAAATGAACCTTTATTCACCTCTGCGAAAATGGGATAGTTAATTAAAGAAGAGCTAATAAGTATATCTAATATGATGCAAATTATGTAGTACTGAAAAGAATACAAACGCCAGTGGTATGCATTAATGTTTTTCGGTAATCCTATCATATGTTTGTTTGTTTTTCATTGCATTTTACAGCGGTAGTAAAATCTTTATTGTTTGGTAAAACTGTACAAGGATTTTTTATGTTTTATTATTTAGGGGTAGATGAATAAATGTTTTCTTTATACAATGCAGATGTGGTAAAAAAAGAAAGAAAAAAAAAGAAGAGAGAACAGCATTAAATGGATCAGTTTTTAAGATGCAGTGTATAATATGTTCTTAGGCATTGTCATACTGGGCATGAAGAACCTACCGGGGAATACTGTGGAAGCAACCGTGGCCCTCATTCAGATGTGGTTAGAGGTGCTATCGCTGCTGCTTACATAGAAGCAGTAGTGATAGCACTAATATGGTAATGCAGCAGGGGGCGTCACGCCTCCTATTGCATTACTGATTAAAGCTGCATCCTAGGACACAGTATTGGATTATTATTATTATTACATTTTATTTATAGGGAGCCACAAGTGTTTCGCAGCGCCGTACAAAGGACAGTACAGGGAGACAAAACTTAGCATAACAGTAAATAAATAACAAAAATAGAGTACAGGTAACAAAGAGCACCACAATTCTCAAAACATAATACAGCTTAGATGTCAGTAGCGAGGGAGTAATCATTGTACTACTTGGGGCTGGCGGCCATAGATAGAGAGGAGCCTTTACCAGTAGGAGAAAAAGCAGGTAAAGATGGTCGCTGAGTGAAATGTGTTGAGAAGAGGGCTTAGACAACAAGAGAATAGAGGGCCTTGCTCTGAAGAGCTAACAATCTAGTGGGGAGGGGCGACAGACAGATGACATGAGGTGCAAGCAAGTGGGAGGAAGCCTGATGGCAGTAAGCAGGCAAAGCAGAGATGTTTAAGGCATGGGGCAGGGGGATGGAGGAGCAGCCTAAGGACTAGGTTCAGTGGTGCAAGTATGCGGGTACTCTCAGGTACGGAGTACCCTTAAGAATTTGGCAGCGGGTACGCAGTACCGCCTGCCACACACTTTGCCATTGCCACAATTATAATGTGCTACAAAGCAACTAGACCATGGTGCTTGGCAGCATGACTGCTCCTCCCACTTTGTCAGGGTTACTGGGAGTGCGACAGTGGCTGTATTTTCCTGTTATAGTGGAGGCATTACTATATATTGTTATTAAATTTGGGGCATTACTATATATTTCTAGTATACTGGAGGTATCACTATATATTTCTACTATACTGGAAGCATTACTATATATTTTTAGCCTTGCCTCCAAAATCCCACCAAAAAAGGGGCTGTGTCATGTGACCACGCCGCTAGTGTCATGAAGCTACTCCCACTAGCAGCATGTGGCCATGCCCCATCACAACACATGACCACGCCCATTTTTCATCACTCAGTACCCATAAGAAAATATTTCTACTTGCACCACTGACTAAATTATGTATCGGAGGGGTACGCTTTGATAAATAAGTGGGTTTTCAGTGTCCATTTGAAGGTTTGCAAGGTCGGGGAGAGTCTAATGAGCGAGGGAGCGCCTTCCACTGAAGGGGTGCAGCACGGGCAAAATCTTGAACTCGTGCATGGGAAGCAGTGACCAAGGCAGAGGAGAGGCGGCGGTCATCGGCCGACTGTAGTGGGCGGGAGGTAGTATGAAGGGAGAGGAGGTTGAAGACGTAGGGAGCAGTGGAATTAGAGATGGCCTTGTATGTGAGGGTAAGGAGTTTGAAGAGGATTCTGTAGGGGAATGGGAGCCAGTGTAGATTTTGTCATAGGGGAGTGGCAGAAGTGGAGCGGCGGGAGAGGAAGATGAGCCTAGCTGCAGAGTTCAGGACAGATTAGAGGGGAGCAAGGTGGAAGCAAGTGAGGCCAGTGAGTAGAACATTGCAGAAGTCGAGTCGTGAGATGACCAGTGAGTGGCTGATAAGTTTAGTTGCACTCTGGGAGAGAATTGGCCTGATGCGAGCAATGTTGCATAGCTGGAACCGCTAGACCTTGGATGTAGGGTGCAAAGGAGAGGGAGGAGTCAAGAGTGATGCCCAGGCAGCGGAGTTGGGGAACAGGGGAGATGATTGTGTTGTCAAGAGTGATAGAGATATTTGTAGGGGGTGTTGCTCTGGCTGGGGGAAAGATAATGAGTTCAGTTTTATCCATATTGAGCTTCAGAGAGCGCTCAGACATCCAGGAGGAGATGGCAGAGAGGCAGCTGGAGACCTGAGAGAGGACAGAGGGGGACAGATCAGGAGAGGAGAGGTAGAGTTGTGTATCATCAGCATAGAGGTGGTATTGAAGGCAAAAGCAATTAATGAGCGCACTCAGGGATGAGGTGTACAGAGAGAACAGAAGGGGGCCTAGGACAGAACCCTGAGGGACACCAAAAGAAAGGATGGAAGGGTGTGTGGTGGTTCCGGAAGCAAACACAGAGAAGGAGCGATTAGTGAGGTATGAGGTAAACCAGTCAAGGACTGTGCTAGAGAGGCCAACGTTTTGGAGTGTGCGGAGGAGGAGAGGGTGATCCACGGTATCAAAGGCAGCAAAAAGGTCCAGAAGGATGAGCAGTGAGAAGAGGCCCTTGGAAAGCCAGATTGAAGTGGATCAAGGATTGAGTTGTCAGAGAGGTGTCACGTCTAGCAAAGTTTGAGGATCCGGCAGCTAAGATTTGCCCGAGGAGGTAGCAGGCTGTGAATGAACCAGATGAGGGGGCTGGATATAGTTCCTTCGCATGGAAAACGGAGCAATGAAGAACGTAGGTGGGGTTTGAGAGTCAATGGAAAGTATTTATTATGTACAGGGCTGAAGTAGAGAACCGAGGCTGGAGCACGATGGTTAAAGATGTGGCTGGAGGCGAAGAACTGTGGACTGTGATTTGAAAGACGAGACTGTAGATGATGAACTGTGGAACTGTGGATGGTGGTTGAAGACGTGGCTGGAGACAAGGACTGTGGACTGTGGTTTGAAAAAACGAGGCTGAAGATAATAATCTGCAGGCTGTGGTCGGTGGTACAAAGGCGTGGCTGGTGAAGGAGATCTGTGGAGTGTGGCTTGAAAGACGAGGCAGAAGACCCGGGGCCGACTGTGCCCAAAGAGTTTTACTGGACCGGGTTTTCCAGGAGCGCTTCCACAGGCAGTAACATGCTAGAAACGGCAGGGCTGCAGCAGCAACAGAGAACCGACCAAGCAGGATCAGTAGGAACCAGAATACAACAGGAATCCTGGGAGCACAGGCTAAAGCACCTACAACAGGGTTGTAACTTGAAGCACTGGCGTCTCTGTCCTAAACCAGCCCCCTTTTATAGGGAGAGCTTCCCCTGGATTGGCTGGAAGAAACAGGAAACAGGAACTATGCTTAAAACTTGGGGGGTCATTCCGAGTTGTTCGCTCGTTGCCGATTTTTGCAACGGAGCTATTAAGGCAAAAATGCGCATGCACATGATACGCAGTGCACATGCGCTAAGTATTTTAGCACAAAACTTAGTAAATTTACTCACGTCCGAACGAAGAATTTTCATCGTTGTAGTGATCGGAGTGTGATTGACAGGAAGTGGGTGTTTCTGGGCGGAAACTGACCGTTTTCAGGGAGTGTGCGGAAAAACGCAGGCGTGTCAGGGAAAAACGCGGCAGTGTCTGGAGAAACGGGGGAGTGGCTGGCCGAACACAGGGTGTGTGTATGACGTCAAACCAGGAACAAAACGGGCTGAACTGATCGCAGTGTAGGAGTAAGTCTCGAGCTACTCAGAAACTGCTAAGAATTTTCTATTCGCAATTCTGCTAATCTTTCGTTCGCTATTCTGCTAAGTTAAGATACACTCCCAGAGGGCAGCGGCCTATCGTGTGCAATGCTGCTAAAATCTGCTAGCGAGCGAACAACTCGGAATGACCCCCTTGGTCTCCAACATGGCTGCGCCCAGTAATGCAGACCTTTTTGCAAAGCCACATTGCTCACTGCCCCTGGTCTCCAAGCAACGGCTCAGCAAGAGCGACACGCTGTAGCGGCGTCCCGCCGCCATGAGTGGACCCCCTCACCACCGCTATTGCTGCCCACGGATCGGGCGCAGCAGCCCACCTCCGCCGCTGCCCACACATCGCCAAGGAAGCCAGCCCCGCGGCCACAGCGTACCGGATGACTCCGGACGCTGACAGTATCCCCCCCTTTGCGGGTGGATTCCGGACACCTATGTGGCTTAGTTGGAAACTTGGCATGAAATGTCCGAAGAAGTCTTGGAGCATGGACAACCTCTGCATCTACCCAAGATCTCTCTGGCCCATACCCCTTCCAATCAACAAGGTACTGGATGCGACCATAACTGCAAGAATTGAGAATCTTGTGAATCTCAAATTCGTCTCCATGTGCTGATTGGATCTTGGGTGATTTAGGCAGAGCGGCTCTGAACCGATTAAGTACCAATGGTTTTAAGAGAGAAATATGAAATGCATTAGGAATTCTTAACTGCGGAGGTAATTTCACTTTGTAAGCTCAGGATTCAACACTTTTTCAATTTGGTAAGGCCCAATAAATCTGGGAGCAAACTTTTCTGTAGGAACCTTTAATCTTAGGTTACGTGTGGAAACCCAAACCCGATCTCCTACCTTAAGGCTTGGTACAGCTTTTCGTTTCAGATCTGCTTAGGTCTTATATCTCTTGGATGTCTTGAGCAAAGTCTTGTGAACTTGTTTCCAGGCTTTAGTAAATTGTCAAAGTGTTGACTCTGCGGCAGGAACCTCGATTGTAGGGCAGAAGTTGGAAGTCAGGAACTCTTGGATGGTAACCATAATTAATGAAGAATGGAGAAGATTTTGTGGCAGAGTGATAAAGATTGTTATGGGCAAATTCTGCGAATGGGAGGAAGTCCAGCCAGTCGTCCTGTGAGGAGGACATGAATAAACGCAGAAAAGTCTCCAGATCCTGGTTCACTCTCTCTGTTTGACCATCCGTTTGGGGATGATATCCTGAGGAGAAGTTTAATTTCACGCCAAGAGCAGAACATAGGGATCTCCAAAACTTGGCCACAAATTGAGGACCTCTATCAGACACAATTTCCTGTGGTAGACCATGGAGTCAAAAGATCTCTTCTATAAACAATTTTGCCAACTGGGATGCAGATGGAAGATTAGCCAGAGGAACAAAGTGTGCCATTTTAGATAATCGGTCAACTATGACCCATACGGTGTTCCGCCCACCAGACGTAGGTAAATCTGTAATAAAGTCCATAGAAATATGCGTCCATGGTCTTAGTGGTACCGGCAAAGGATGGAGTAACCCGGCTGGTGGACCTTTGGGACTTTTATGCTGGGCACATTTTGGACAGGCAGATATGAATTCTTGAACGTCAGTCCTGAGATGAGGCCACCAGTAGGAGCGCTGAATGAATTTAAGTGTCTTATGACCGCCCGCAGGGCCCATGAAGGAGGAGGAGTGAGCCCATGTAAGAAGTTTTTTCAAAGATTTGGTGCAACGAAGATCTTCCCTGGAGGAGGAAGTGGAGAGGTATTAGTTGCAGAAGAAGAGGTGGATTCCAGGATAAATTGCTCTTTTGAACGGTCAGAGGGTTCTTCTGAACTTAGGGAGCGAGATAATGTATCTGCCTTTTTGTTGAGGGAACCTGGTCGGTAACTGAGTTTAAAATTAAAACGGGTAAAGAAGAGTGCCCATCTTGCTTGGCGTGGGTTCAGACATCGGGCTGACTGTAGATACAGAAGGTTCTTGTGATCCGTGGTCACCGAAATTGGATGCTGAGCTCCCTCCAACAAATACCTCCACTCCTCAAAGGCCAACTTAATTGCCAGTAATTCCTGTTCCCCAATAGCGTAATTCTGTTCAGCGGGGGAGAATCTTCGCGTGAAGAACGCACAAGGATGGACCTTCTTGTCCTCGAAAAACTGGGATAATACTGCTCCTTCTCCTACAGTAGAGGCATCAACCTCCACCAAGAACGGACGGCTGAGATCGGGTTGTCAAAAAACTGGAGCAGTCATGAACACCTCCTTTAAAGATGAAAAAGCTTCCAAAGCCTCCGGAGACCACTTGGCAGGATCGGCTTCCTTCCTAGTTAATGTGGTTATAGGAGCTATGACAGAAGAATAATTTGAAATGAATCTTCGGTAGAAGTTAGCAAACCCCAGGAAATGTTGAATTCCTTTAAGGGTAGCTGGAAGTGCCCAATCCTGAATTGCCTGGACTTTAGCGGGGTCCATCTGTAACCTCTGCCCTGAAAGAATGTAACCGAGGACTGGAATCGTGGGTACTTCAAAGGTGCACTTCTCTAACTTACAGAATAACTGATTCCTTCGTAAACGACTTGTTCCTGATGGGTCTTCAGATCCCTAGAAAAAATGAGGATGTCATCCAGATACACTACCAAGCAGTCATAGAGAAGATCTCTGAAGATTTTGTTAATGAACTCTTGAAAGACGGCTGGGGCGTTACATAGGCCAAAAGGCATTACCTGGTATTCGTAATGGCCGTCATGGGTATTAAATGCCATCCTCCATTCGTCCCCTGGGCGAATACCTATAAGATTGTAGGCCCCCCGTAAGTCCAACTTAGTAAATACAGTAGCTCCTTTAACACGGTCGAACAGTTCTGGAATCAGAGGTAACGGATATCTGTTCTTAATGTTATGTCATTGAGACCTCTATAGTCAATACAGGGCCGCAACCCCCCATCCTTCTTTTTGACGAAGAAAAACCCTGCTCCGGCCGGAGATGTAGAAGACCTGATGAACACTTTCTCCAAGTTCTCACGGATATACTCCGACATGGCCTGTGTCTTGGGAAGTGAGAGAGGGTAAATTCGACCTCGGGGAGGAGTCTTACCAGGTACTAGCTCAATGGGACAATCCCAAGTACGATGCGGAGGCAAGGTGTCCGCCCCATGCTTACTGAAAACATCTTGAAAAGTTTGGTACTCCACAGGAAGGCTGGAAGGGCTGGAAGAACAGAGAGGTCTAACTGAAGGTAAACAGTTCTGAAAGCAATCTTGTCCCCAAGAGAGAACATCCATAGTTTGCCAATCTATGTGGGGATTGTGTCTGATTAACCATGGAAACGCTAGGATTAGTTCATGAGAGGCTTTTAGGAATTACAAGGAAAGAGATTTCTTTTGAATGGAGAACTCCGACCTTCATCTTGAGAGGAATAGTACGAAAGGATATAATACCCTTAGGGATATAACTTCCATCCACTGCGGTAACCGAAATGGTACGATCCAAATGAACCATTTGTATTCCAGATCGTTTGACCAGAGCTGATGTAATGAAGCTTTCGGCGGCTCCGGAGTCGAGTAGTGCAGGGATGAGAAGAGAAGAAGAAGGGAGCTCCAATTGGGTTAACAGGACAGACTCTTTCTTGGTATGTAATTCTGAGAATTCTCCTAGCTTGACCTCTCCAGCACAAACTAGGAGTGGGCGTTTCCCGGACGTAGAGTGCAAGTTTTAACAAAGTGATCAGATGCACTTCAATACAGGCAGAGGTTCCCTTGTCGCCGTCTCTGACGTTCTTCATTGGAGAGGTGGGAGCGATTAATCTGCATGGGTTCTTCCGCAGTTGGTGATGATGGTGTTGGTGGAAGAACAACTCTAGGCTTATGGCGATCTGACCGCAACCTCTCCATACAGCGTTCTCTGTACCTCAGGTCTAACTTATTGCATAAAGAAATTAGTTTATCCAACTTATCAGGTTCGTGTCACGTCTAGCAAAGTTTGGGGATCCGGCAGTTGAGACTTGCCCAAGGAGGTAGCAGGCTGGGGATGAACAAAATGAGGGGGTTGGAAATAGTTCCTTTGCATGGGATATGGAGCAATGAAGGATGTAGGCGGAGTTTGAGAGTCAATGAAAAGTATTTATTATGTACAGAGCAGAGGTAGAAAACTGAGGTTGATGAACGGTGACTTGAGAACGTGGTCGTAGACAAAGAACTGTGGAACTGTGGGTGAGAGTAAAACGAGGCTGAAGACAAGAACCGTGGACTGCGACTTATGAGATGGAACTGCGGTAGAGGAGCTGAGAACTGTGGACGGTAGTTTGGGTCGTGACTGGAGACTGAGAACTGTAGACTGTGGCTTGAAAGATGAAGCTGGAGATAACGAGCTGAGGACTGTGAATGGTGGTTCGAGGACTTGGCTGGAAGCAAGAATCTGCGGACTGTGGCTTGGAGGACGAGGCAAGAGACCCGGGGTCATCCGTGCCCAAAGGGTCTTACTGAACCGGGTTTTCCAAGAGCGTCTCCACGGGCAGCAGCAGGCTAGGAACGGGAAAACTGCAGCAGCAACTGAGAACTGGCAAAGCAGGGTTAGAAGTACCAGAATATAGCAGGAATCCTGGGAGCACAGGCTAAAGCACCTACAACAGGGTTGTAACTTGAAGCACTGGCATCCCTGTCCTAAACCAGCCCCCTTTTATAGGAAGAAGTCTCCCTGGATTGGCTGGAAAACTAGAAACAGGAATTATGTCAGAAACTTGGTCTCCAACATGGCGGCGCCCAGTAATGCAGACCTTTTCTGACAAAATGCTGCTCACTGCCCCTGGTCTCCTAGGCAACGGCTTAGCGAGAGCGAGCTGCTGCAGCGGCGTCCCGCCGCCACGAGCGGACCTCCTCAACGCCATTACCGCTGCCTGTACCCTTGAACCAAGCGCCGCAGCCCTCCACCGCCGCTGCCCGGCCGCCCGTGAAGCCCGCCCCGTGGCCCCAGCGTTCCGGTAAGACCCCGGACGCTGACAGTACGTCCTGAGTTGCGAGGTCATCTTTGATCTTTTCGGAGACACTGCTCCAGAAAGCAGCAATGAGAGCCTCCTCGTTCCAGTTCAGTTCTGAGGAAAGGGTGCGAAACTGTATCACGTACTGACTGACCGTACGTACGCGTGCCCTGATGCAGGCGCAGGATCTCCAATGAGGCGGCAGAAGTCCTGCCCGGTTCATCAAAGATTCTTCGAAAGGTGGCCACGAATTCCGGATAGTTGGATAAGATGGGATCCATCCTCTTCCACAAAGGTGAAGCCCATTCCAACGCTTGCCCGGTAAGTAAAGAAATGATATAGGCTGCTTTGGTTCGTGCTGATGGGAAGTGGGCCAACTGTAGTTCGAACTGGATTTCGCACTGGTTAAGAAACCTGCGGCATTGTTTTGGATTCCCATCGAATTTACTGGGAGGTGGCAAATGCAAACATGGAAGTGGTACTGGTACAGGAGGAAGCGGGACTGGAGGTGCTAATGAGGGAGCAGCTGTAGATACTTGAGGGGCCGTCATGGCAACACAGAGAGAATTGAGACGTTCGGACATACTCTGCATGAACTGCACGATTTGAGATTGTGTGGCCTCCTGCTTACTTAAGCGAGACCAGATATCTGCAGTTGAATCCCCTCCTGAGGCCTGATCACCCGTCGAATCCATTGGGCCAGTGCTTACTGTCACGTCTAGCAAAGTTTGAGGATCCGGCAGCTGAGATTTGCCTGAGGAGGTAGCAGGCTGTGAATGAACCAGATGAGGGGGCTGGATATAGTTCCTTCGCATGGGACACGGAGCAATGAAGAACGTAGGCGGGGGTTGAGAGTCAATGGAAAGTATTTATTATGTACAGGGCTGAGGTAGAGAACCGAGGCTGGAGCACGATGGTTAAAGACGTGGCTGGAGGCGAAGAACTGTGGACTTTGATTTGAAAGACGAGACTGTAGATGATGAACTGTGGAACTGTGGGAGCACGATGGTTAAAGACGTGGCTGGAGGCGAAGAACTGTGGACTTTGATTTGAAAGACGAGACTGTAGATGATGAACTGTGGAACTGTGGATGGTGGTTGAAGACGTGGCTGGAGACAAGGACTGTGGACTGTGCTTTGAAAAACGAGGCTGAATATAATAATCTGCAGGCTGTGGTCGGTGGTACAAAGGCGTGGCTGGTGAAGGAGATCTGTGGAGTGTGGCTTGAAAGACGAGGCAGAAGACCCGGGGCCGACCGTACCCAAAGAGTCTTACTGGACTGGGTTTTCCAGGAGCGCTTCCACAGACAGTAACACGCTAGAAACGGCAGGGCTGCAGCAGCAACAGAGAACCGACCAAGCAGAATCAGGAGGAACCAGAATACAACAGGAATCCTGGGAGCACAGGCTAAAGCACCTACAACAGGGTTGTAACTTGAAGCACTGGCAACCCTGTCCTAAACCAGCCCCTTTTTATAGGGAGAGCTTCCCCTGGATGGGCTGGAAGAAACAGTAAACAGGAACTATTCTTAAAACTTGGTCTCCAACATGGCGGCGCCCAGTAATGCAGACCTTTTTGCAAAGCCACATTGCTCACTGCCCCTGGTCTCCAAGCAACGGCTCAGCAAGAGCGACCTGCTGTAGCAGCATCCCGCCGCCACGAGCGGACCCCCTCACCGCCGCTACTGCTGCCCACGGATCCGGCGCAGCAGCCCACCTCCGCCGCTGTCCGCACATCGCCAAGGAAGCCAGACCCGCGGCCCCAGCGTACCGGTAAGACTCCGGACGCTGACAAGAGGTAGCTAGTGAGACGGCTGTAGACCAGTCGTTCAAGTAGTTTGGAGGCGAAAGGGAGAAGAGAGATGGGGTGGTAGCTAGTGAGTGATGAAGGGTCGGGGTTGTTTTTTTTTGAGAATAGGGGACACCAGAGCATGTTTGAATGGTGAGGAAAAGATGCCGGTAGAGAGCAATAGGTTAAAGAGGTGAGCAAGGTGGGAGCAGGCAGTGGGGGGAGGGAGCGAAGAAGACAGGAGGGGAGGGGGTCCAAGGGGCAGGTTGAGGGAGGGGGTAAGATGAGGGAGTGGACTTCCTTGTCTGAGGTGGGACGGAAGCAGGACAGGGTGGGATAGATGGAGGGGAGGGATGGTGGGGGCATGGGGGCAGCAGAGGGGTGATGGGAGGAGATGTAATTTTGGATATCCTCAATTTTGGAGATGAAGAAGGAGGCAAAGTCATTGGCAGTGAGGGAGGAGGGGAGGGGAGGAGGAGGGGGGTGAAGGAGAGTGTTGAAAGTTTCAAAAAGTCGTCGTGGACTGGAGGAGTGAGAAGAGATGAGTGCTTGAAAAAAGCATTGCTTGGCGAGAGAAAGAGCAGAGCTGTAGGAGGAGAGGATAAACTTGAAATGGAGGAAATCCACCAGAGAGTGGGATCTCCTCCAAGAGTGTTCTGCGGAGCGTGAACATTTTTTGTAGTAATCATGCTAGTTCGGCATGCCAGGGTTGGGGTTTGGAGTGGCGAAGGGGGACCGAGGAGAGGGGGGCCACAGAGTCGAGAGCAGTGGTAAGGGAAGAGTTATAGAAGGAGGCTGCCTGGTAGGGACAAGTCATAGTGGATAGAGGAGAGAGGAAGGTCTCGAGTGAGGACAGGATAGCGGTGTTGAGAGACCCGAAATTGCGCCTGGTGATGGTGAGTCTGGGTGTGGAGAGGAGAGGGGAAGATGAGAGGGTGAAAGAAAGTAGATGGTGGTCAGAGAGAGGGAAGGAAGAGTTAGAGAAGTCAGAGAGATCACATCGGTGGGTAAAGACAAGGACGAGGGAGTGGCCGAGATTGTGAGTAGGGGTGGAGGACCATTGAGAAAGTCCAAATGAGGTGGAGAGGGCAAGAAGATTAGTGGAAGCTGCATTAGTGATGTCGATAGGGATGTTAAAGTCACCGAGGATGATAGAGGGGAGGTCGGAGGAGAGAAAGTGGGGAAGCCAGGCAGCAAAGTTGTCAAGGAAAGGTGAACAGCGGCCAGGGAAGCGGCAGATCACTGCCACATGGAGGTGAATGGGGTAGAAGTGTCGGATAGTGTGGACCTCAAAGGTGGAGAAGGTGAGGGAGGACTCAGGTGGGATGACACGAAAGGTGCAGTTAGGGGAGAGAAGAATGCCCACTCCTCCACCCTGTATCATCTCCAACACCATCAGCTGAGCAAGATAGCCTCTTCAAGTCCTACCTAGAGGCAAGAAAATCTCCATCCTCTGAATGAGAATATGGCCTTCGTCCCTTCACTGTAATGGTGGCCACATGCCTCTGGAGAAACGGAGGCCATCGCCACCCCCTCCCCACCCCCAAACTGCATCAGACTGTCAGTTACACAGATATAGCACTGCTGCCTATTTAATAATATATTTGTTTATTCCTCCTTGCCGGATGAAGGGGGAGCTCAGGGGACACGTTACCCCGGGCCCTCCTCTCGCAGGGTAGGGTACATCAGGCAACGTGGAATCTGACCACAGGACCAGATCACTTTTGATGTTATGAGGGCTGCCGTCGCACAATGCGCATTGCATACATGTGGCCAGATGCAGTAAATGAACCTGGTGTCCTTCCTTCTAAACAATGCAAAAGCTAGTACCAAGCGCCTGCTTAAACCGGAGATCAGGAGCAGCACAGGAGTTTAGATCAATGGGAGACTGTTCTCTCCGAAGGTCTTTTCTGAGCAGGGAAAACAGACCGAGGAAGGAGGAGAAGGACGCTGATGGCAGCGGCAGCAGTGGCAGGTGCAGCTTGTCCTTGGGCACTGGCAGGACGTAGCCATCCCTCAGCTGGCGGCCTTGGACATCATATCTCTGAAACATACACACACACACACACACACACACACACACACACACACACAGACACACAGCAACAGGGGGATAATGGGTAGCTGGAGACAGCCAGGATAATCACACCCTAGTGTCACCTTCTCGCTAGGTAAGCCGTGGGGCTACCTTCATCTGCCCTTGCAGATGGAGACATGTGCCAGCGGGCACTAATAGGGTCATAAGCCCCAGCCCTTGGCATTACAGCAGTGCCGCAATTAGATATTTTGGTGCCCTGTGCCAGAAAAAGAATTAGTGCCCCCCATATTCACAATATAGACTTCAAAGGGAAGGGGTTTGAACACAGAATAGCACCAATGACATTACACCACACAGCAGTGTCTGTTATTCATATTACCTTGGCAGTTGGCTCCTATACATGTTACACCGCACAGTAGAGCAGGTTATACACATTACACCACAGTAGAGCTTGTCTTCCTCATTCCCCCTCTTCCTCATTCCTACGCATCTGCATTTCTCCTTCTCCTCATTCCTCATCATCTCCCCTCATCATCTTCATTCCAACACCAACACCTCAATCCTCCTCAATCATACACATCAATCCTCCTCTTACTCATTATCAACACCCCCCCCCCACCCCAATTTCTTCAGACACCTGTTGCGCTACTGAGCATGAGCTGATTTTCAAGCAGGCGGCACCAGGGAAGGATCATATGGATGCTGCTGGAGGTTGTTAAATCTGACAACTAGCAACCTCCATAGTAACTTATAGGAAATGCCAAATTTTGGAAGTACATCAAAGGGATCCTTAATATTCCGCAAATATTATTTGATAAAAAAGACCCCTGTATGTTTCAAAAAGCTAAACCTTTGCTACAATTAGCTGTTCCTTTATGTTTTGTAATGTACTTGCTACTGGGTCTCAAATTAATTTTATTCTTGGTCAGATTTTAAGGTCTAGAGTTACTAAAAATTGTACATGCCTGTGGTTTCTAACCTTGACATATTGCTAGAGAGTTTGTTCTCCGGGGAAATGTATATCGTAGAATAATAATCAGAGCTCCTTTTAATTGAATAGATCTAATATGTGCTCCCTTTAATTGAATAAATCTAAATTATACCTCCTTTGTTCTAATAATAATGATAATTTGTGAGGAATGCTCTCCGATGTGCTGTCCCGGTGTATTCTGTCTATGGAGGAGTCGCGCTGGCGTCATCAGCACAACCCATTTCTCACAGTCTGGTGTGTATGTGTGCATGCTTGGTGCTTCCAGAGTGGCTCTGTGACACACATATAGGGGTCTATTCAGTGCTGTAACTAGGCATTTTAGCGCTGTGTGCAAGAAACGGCATTGGTGGCCCCCCTCCACATGCAAGATAGGGGCAGTGCGCGCCGTAGGCGCGGAAAAAATATATAGGGGTGTGGCTTCATGGGGAAGGGGCATGGTCACAAAATAATACCAATTCATACTACGGTGCACAGTAGTCTCCATTGTTCAAATTACGCTGCACAGTAGTGACACTACACCAGGTAGAGCCCCTTTTACACAGTACAGCAGACATTGTCCCCCTTTTTACACATTACAGCAGACAGTCCCTCTTTTTACACATTATGGCAGACAGCGTCCCCTTTTTTTACACATTACGGCAGACAGCGCCCCCCTTTTTTAGAGATTACGGCAGACAGCGTCCCTTTTTACACATTACGGCAGACAGCGTCTCCTTTTTTTACACATTACGGCAGACAGCGTCCCATTTTTACACATTACGGCAGACAGCGTCTCCTTTTTTACACATTATGGCAGACAGCGTCCCCTTTTTACACATTACGGCAGACAGCGTCCCCCTTTTTTACACATTATGGCAGATGGCGTCCCCCTTTTTTACACATTATGGCAGACAGCATCCCTTTTTTACACATTATGGCAGACAGCGTCCCCCTTTTTTACACATTATGGCAGACAGCGTCCCCCTTTTTTACACATTATGGCAGACAGCATCCCTTTTTTACACATTACGGCAGACAGCGTCCCCCTTTTTACACATTACGGCGGGCGGTGTCCCCCTTTTTAAACATTGCAGCAGCCAGTCCCCCTTTTTACACATTATGGCAGACAGCGTCCCCTTTTTACACATTACGGCAGACAGCGTCCCCCTTTTTTACACATTATGGCAGATGGCGTCCCCCTTTTTTACACATTATGGCAGACAGCATCCCTTTTTTACACATTATGGCAGACAGCGTCCCCCTTTTTTACACATTATGGCAGACAGCGTCCCCCTTTTTTACACATTATGGCAGACAGCATCCCTTTTTTACACATTACGGCAGACAGCGTCCCCCTTTTTACACATTACGGCGGGCGGTGTCCCCCTTTTTAAACATTGCAGCAGCCAGTCCCCCTTTTTACACATTATGGCAGACAGCGTCCCCCTTTTTACACATTGCGGCAGCCAGTCCCCCTTTTTACACATTACGGCAGACTGTGTCCCCCTTCTTACACATTGTGGCAGAAAGGATAGAGAAAGAAAGAGAGAGAGAGAGAGAGAGAGATACTTACCATCTCCCCACTGGCAGTCAGGCTCCTCGTGCTGGCAGCTCCCTCGGTGCTGGCGCCGCTGTGAATGCTGGGATGGAGGAACCGCATCCCAGCATTCACAGCAGCGCCAGGCAGCCTATACGGAAGGAGAGGGGACTGCTGCAGCGGCGCTACTACTAATTACACAGCGCTGCTGCGGCTCCAGTCCCCCTCCCTCCACCTCCTTCTCCGCTGCCCGGCGCTGCTCTCTCCACTTCAGCGCGGCGCACGGCACACAGCAGAGGCGGCATGTAATGAGTCAATTTGACTCATTACATGCCGCTGGCCGTTGCGTCCTCAGGGCAACTGCGCTGTGTGCCAGGCACACCTGGCACACACGTATTTACGGCCCTGGGTCTATTTACTAAGCCTTGGACGGAGATAAAGTACCAGCCAACCAGCTCCTAACTACAATTTTTCAAACACAACCTGAAATATGGCAGTTAGAAGCTGACTAGCTGGTACTTTATCTCCATCCGAGGCTTAAATAGACCCCAATATCCAGTACAGACATAGGGTTCTGTTCATGAAGCAGTGAAAAGAGTGTAGAAACGGACCAGTGGAAAATTTGCCCTTTGTCAAGTACATTCTATAAAATGTAAGGGAGATGCTGATTTGTTGTCACGGGCAACTTCTGCTCTGGGCTGTTTCTCCATTCTTTTCACTGCTTCATAAATAGACCCCATACTGTCTGTGCCTGGAATATACTTACCATCTGTTGTATTTGCTGCATGGTATACATCACAGTTGATGCAGTACTGTATGTCATATAAACTAGAGATGAGCGGGTTCGGATTTACTCGGTTCTTTATGCCAGAATTACCGCCATTTCTTATTTTCTGGATTTTTCTTATTGGCTAACCGAAACACGTGACGTCCGATAGCCAATAAGGAGATTCGGAAAATCCGAGTAAATCCGAGTACAACCGAACCCCGCTCATCTCTAATATAAACCTGTGCTTTCGCATTACGCACACCTGTGTTGACTAACATCCATTCCTACCTGCACCCCCTGAACTCAATATTTAGCATTACAATACAGCTGAGAGTGATTCCTAACCAGATAGTTCAGAAAGGTTCCGGTATGAATGGTCGACCATGTTATGGTCGACAGTCATTAGGTCGACAACTATTGGTCGATATTGACATGGTCGACATTGACACACGATCGACACATGAAAATGGTCGACACATGAAAAGGTCGACACATGAAAAGGTCGACATGCGTTTTTTTAACTTTTTTTGGTGTCGTTTTTTGCGTAAAGTGGCTGGGAACCCCAATTAGTGCACCGCGTCCCCTCGCATGGCTCGCTTCGCTCGCCATGCTTCGGGCATGCTGCCTTCGCTCCGCTACTGCTTCGCTCGGCACAGATTACCGTTCCAATCGCAGTCCACGTGGATCGTAAAGTATGGATAAGTTCCCCAAAAGAAAAAAAAGAAAAAAAACTCATGTCGACCTTTTCATGTGTAGACCTTTCATGTGTTGACCATTTTCATGTGTCGACCATGTGTCAATGTCGACCATGTCAATGTCAACCAATAGTGGTCGACCTAATGACTATCGACCATAACATGGTCGACCATGTGAACGGATACCGTTCAGAAAGAGCGTTAAGAAATTGTTACCGATAATAACATGCCAGTCACAATAATAAATGTTTCAGAATAGATGTATCCACATCCTGTTTTATGCACTCCGTAATGTTCAGAGAATATATCTTAGTACTTAAAAACGTCATCTGTCATTTCTCCTTTTATGTAATCTTAATTCTCCCTTTACTAGTGAACCTGATGTTTAGCTAAAGTACATACTGTAATAACTGAAGCATCAATGTTTATACAACTCAATAGGTGGTATTCAGTTCTTTTCACCCCCTTTCACACCCGTTCTGTTTCTGCTGACTGGACTGGTATAATCATTTCAGCTCACTGCCCCTGGGGTAGCGAGGGCACCAAACCTTTTACGCAGCTAAACCTGATAACTATAGGCGCAATATGTGCGATAACGGGGATCACATTAGAAATGAGATTGGGCGTAATATATCATTTGAATACCGCCCAATGTACATTTTTATAAATGGAATAGACAAACATGATGAAAGAAGTAGTTTTCTGACCCCACGCAAATGGAAGAATGTGTACGTGTTACTTACACATATGAAACACTTAGGGTATACTCAATAAGAGTCGGAAACTGCCGTCTTGTTGGACAGATGGCAGTTTTTAACTGATTTAGGTCAGAAGGGTTTCCGACCTATACAACAGCGGCTGTTTTTTTCCAGCAAGTCGGGAATTCCCGACTTGTTGGAAAATACGTGGATCGGCGGAATAGCTGCCGATCCACATGCTTCTGTAGGAAACGGGGCTTAATCTGACAGGTTTTGGCCCCGTTTCTGACAATCTCAATCCGACTATAAAAAAAGTCGCATTGAAGTGAGGAGATAGGGGAGCGGTGCAGTGGAAACGGGGAGCAGTGCGGCGGCTACAGGGAGTAGTGCGGCGGCTACAGGAAGCGGTGTGGCGGCTACAGGGAGTGGTGCGACGGCTACGGGGAGCGGGGCTGGCATGTACCTTATGACTGCCATCCCACAGCCAGGCACCTCTCTCCCTGCAGTGTGGCGTTGCGGCTCCAGTAGCTCCCTGTGTTCTCAGGCACCAGCCAAATCCGACAGTTGGATTAGGCTCAAATCCGACAGTCGGATTTGGCCACTCTATTGAATATGGGTTGTCGGGTCCATTCCAACAAATGCATGCCGGAATGAATCTGACTTTTATTGAATACTAGGCAGTGGCGGAACTAGCAAACGGTGGGCCCAGGTGCGACAAAATGCTTTGGGCCCCCCATCCCATCCAAGTTCACCCCCTCACCCCTGGAGAGGATCTGGTGAGGGGGACCTGCTCAGGGCCAGAGAAATGGATACCTAGCAACAGTGCCGTAACTAGACATTTTTGCACTGTGTGCAAGAAACGGCATCGGAGCCCCACCTCTGCATGCAAAACAGGGGCAGTGCGCGCCGTAGGCGTGCGCAAAAATACATAGTGGCGTGGCTTCGTGGGGAAGGGGTGTGGCCACAAAATAATACCAATTCATAAAACGGTGCACAGTAGTCTCCATTATTAAAATTACGCCGCACAGTAGCACCACTACACCAGGTAGAGACCCTTTTACACCTTACAGCGGACAGATTCCTCTTTTTACACATTACAGCATACAGCATCCCCTTTTTACACATAGCGACAGACAGCGTGCCCTTTTTACACATAACGGCAGACAGCGTGCCCTTGTTACACATAGCGTCAGACAGCGTACACTTTTTACACATAACGGCAGACAGCGTGCCCTTATTAAACATAGCGGCAGACAGCGTCCCCTTTTTACACATTACGGCAGACAGCGTGCCCTTGTTACACATTACGGCAGACAGCATCCCCCTTTTTACACATTACGGCAGGCAGATTCCCCCTTTTTACACATTGCGGCAGACAGCGTCCCCTTTTACGCTGCACAGTAGCACCACTACACCAGGTAGAGACCCTTTTACACCTTACGGCGGACAGATTCCTCTTTTTACACATTACAGCATACAGCATCCCCTTTTTACACATAGCGACAGACAGCTTACACTTTTTACGCATAACGGCAGACAGTGTGCCCTTTTTACACCTAACGGCAGACAGCGTCCCCTTTTTACACATTACGGCAGACAGCGTGCCCTTGTTACACATTACGGCAGACAGCATCCCCCTTTTTATACATTGCGGCAAGCAGATTCCACCTTTTTACACATTGCGGCAGACAGATTCACCCTTTTTACACATTGCGGCAGGCAGATTCCCCCTTTTTACACATTGCAGCAAGCAGATTCCTCCTTTTTACACATTGCGGCAAAGATTCCCCCTTTTTACACATTGCGGCAAGCAGATTCCCCCTTTTTGCACATTGCGGCAAAGATTCCCCCTTTTTACACATTACGGCAGGCAGATTCCCCCTTTTTACACATTGCGTCAGGCAGATTCCCCCTTTTTACACATTTCGTCAGGCAAATTCCCCCTTTTTACACATTGCGTCAGGCAGATTCCCCCTTTTTACACATTGCGGCAGGCAGATTCCTCCTTTTTACACATTGCGGCAAGCAGATTCCCCCTTTTTACACATTGCGGCAAGCAGATTCCCCCTTTTTACACATTGCGCAAGCAGATTCCCCCTTTTTACACATTGCGGCAGGCAGATTCCCCCCTTTTTACACATTGCGGCAAGCAGATTCCCCCTTTTTACACATTGCGGCAGGCAGATTCCCCCTTTTTACACATTGCGGCAAGCAGATTCCCCCGTTTTACACATTGCGGCAGGCAGATTCCTCCTTTTTACACATTGCGGCAAGCAGATTCCCCCTTTTTACACATTGCGGCAGGCAGATTCCCCCTTTTTACACATTGCGGCAAGCAGATTCCCCCTTTTTAGAAAGAAAGAAAGAAAGAAAGAAAGAAAGAAAGAAAGAATTATACTTACCTTCTCCGCTGGCTCAGGCTCCTTGGTGCAGCTTCTGGTCACGTTTCCCGGGCAGGAGAGAAGGAGGAGTAGGGAGGTGGAGGAGGGAGCCGCAGCAGCGCTGTGTTATTGGTGGAGGCGCTGCTGCCCCTCTGCTTCACTATAGGCTGTTCTCGGAAGACAGCCTATAGTGAAGCAGAGGGACAGCAGCAGCAGCGCCTCAACCAGTAGTAAAGCGCTGCTGCGGCTCCCTCCTCCACCTCCCTCCTCCTCCTTCTCCCCCGTACCGCTGCGCTCCTCTCTTCTCTGTCCGGGCGGCTGTGTGCTGCGGGCAGCGGTTGCCCGCAGCACACAGCGGCATGTAATGAGTCAGTTTGACTCACTACATGCTTTGGGCCCCTGGACAGTGGCGGGCCCCAGTGCAACGCACTGGTTGCACTGGCGGTAGTTCCGCCTCTGATACTAGGTCAGTCATCGCGCCCTATGGGCACTCTTCACACCGTCGTAAGGGGCTACGCTCCCTTAACATATTTGTATTATATGGAGTATTACCTCCAACCATAATTGTGTGAGTGGTTACATATTGCACGGACAAAGGGCGTGCGATGGTTAAGGGGTCGTAGCCCCTTGCAATGGCTTGAACAGTGCACACAGGGCCTGATGAATCTCCTAGTAAGTGCTGTGGTTGGGGGGGGGGGTGCAGCGGAGACACGGATGGGGGAGGGAGTCCGTGGGTGCCACGGGTGGGGGAGGGGCTGGTGTGGTAATTCCGCATGTGGGGGAGGGGCAGATGCATGGGTGCCAGGGGTGGGGGTCCGTAGCCACCACGGATGGGGGAGGAGCGATTGCGGTTGTGCCGCGGGTGGGGGAGGGGCAGGTGCAGGGGGGGGGGGGGTCTGGAGCCACCGCAGGTGATAGAAGGGGGGTATGGGGGTGCCACGGATGGGGCCCGGAGGTACTGTGAGTGGGGGAGGAGCGGGTAATGCTTCTCCAGCTTCTCCTCCTGGAAGCAGCTAAGCTGCTGTACTCCCTTTGGCAGTGGCTCTCCCAGAGACTCGCACAGTAGCCAAGCAGCCAGTCACTATTGTAGCGCCGGTGTCCCAACGTGCCGCATTACAGGGAAGAAGATGCACTCAATAAACTACAGCTCCCAGCTTCGGCTGGAATGCTTCGGCGCTAAGGGTTGCTGGGAGCTGTAGTTTATTTAGTAGAGTTGTGCACTTGAAATTTTTCGGGTTTTGTGTTTTGGTTTTGGGTTCGGTTCCGCCGCCGTGTTTTGGGTTCGACCGCGTTTTGGCAAAACCTCACCGAATTTTTTTGTCGGATTCGGGTGTGTTTTGGATTCGGGTGTTTTTTTCAAAAAACACTAAAAAACAGCTTAAATCATAGAATTTGGGGGTCATTTTGATCCCAAAGTATTATTAACCTCAAAAACCATAATTTCCACTCATTTTCAGTCTATTCTGAATACCTCACACCTCACAGTATTATTTTTAGTCCTAAAATTTGCACCGAGGTCGCTGGATGACTAAGCTAAGCGACCCTAGTGGCCGACACAAAAACCTGGCCCATCTAGGAGTGGCACTGCAGTGTCACGCAGGATGTCCCTTCCAAAAAACCCTCCCCAAACAGCACATGACGCAAAGAAAAAAAGAGGCGCAATGAGGTAGCTGTGTGAGTAAGATAAGCGACCCTAGTGGCCGACACAAACACCGGGCCCATCTAGGAGTGGCACTGCAGTGTCACGCAGGATGTCCCTTCCAAAAAACCCTCCCCAAACAGCACATGACGCAAAGAAAAAAAGAGGCGCAATGAGGTAGCTGTGTGAGTAAGATAAGCGACCCTAGTGGCCGACACAAACACCGGGCCCATCTAGGAGTGGCACTGCAGTGTCACGCAGGATGTCCCTTCCAAAAAACCCTCCCCAAACAGCACATGACGCAAAGAAAAAAAGAGGCGCAATGAGGTAGCTGTGTGAGCAAGATAAGCAACCCTAGTGGCCGACACAAACACCGGGCCCATCTAGGAGTGGCACTGCAGTGTCACGCAGGATGTCCCTTCCAAAAAACCCTCCCCAAACAGCACATGACGCAAAGAAAAAAAGAGGCGCAATGAGGTAGCTGTGTGAGTAAGATAAGCGACCCTAGTGGCCGACACAAACACCGGGCCCATCTAGGAGTGGCACTGCAGTGTCACGCAGGATGTCCCTTCCAAAAAACCCTCCCCAAACAGCACATGACGCAAAGAAAAACAGAGGCGCAATGAGGTAGCTGTGTGAGTAAGATAAGCGACCCTAGTGGCCGACACAAACACCGGGCCCATCTAGGAGTGGCACTGCAGTGTCACGCAGGATGGCCCTTCCAAAAAATACTCCCCAAACAGCACATGACGCAGAGAAAAATTAAAGAAAAAAGAGGTGCAAGATGGAATTGTCCTTGGGCCCTCCCACCCACCCTTATGTTGTATAAACAGGACATGCACACTTCAACCAACCCATCATTTCAGTGACAGGGTCTGCCACACGACTGTGACTGAAATGACGGGTTGGTTTGGACCCCCACCAAAAAAGAAGCAATTAATCTCTCCTTGCACAAACTGGCTCTACAGAGGCAAGATGTCCACCTCATCATCATCCTCCGATATATCACCGTGTACATCCCCCTCCTCACAGATTATCAATTCGTCCCCACTGGAATCCACCATCTCAGCTCCCTGTGTACTTTGTGGAGGCAATTGCTGCTGGTCAATGTCTCCACGGAGGAATTGATTATAATTCATTTTAATGAACATCATCTTCTCCACATTTTCTGGATGTAACCTCGTACGCCGATTGCTGACAAGGTGAGCGGCGGCACTAAACACTCTTTCGGAGTACACACTTGTGGGAGGGCAACTTAGGTAGAATAAAGCCAGTTTGTGCAAGGGCCTCCAAATTGCCTCTTTTTCCTGCCAGTATAAGTACGGACTGTGTGACGTGCCTACTTGGATGCGGTCACTCATATAATCCTCCACCATTCTTTCAATGGTGAGAGAATCATATGCAGTGACAGTAGACGACATGTCCGTAATCGTTGTCAGGTCCTTCAGTCCGGACCAGATGTCAGCATCAGCAGTCGCTCCAGACTGCCCTGCATCACCGCCAGCGGGTGGGCTCGGAATTCTGAGCCTTTTTTCTCGCACCCCCAGTTGCGGGAGAATGTGAAGGAGGAGATGTTGACAGGTCGCGTTCCGCTTGACTTGACAATTTTCTCACCAGCAGGTCTTTGAACCCCAGCAGACTTGTGTCTGCCGGAAAGAGAGATCCAAGGTAAGCTTTAAATCTAGGATTGAGCATGGTGGCCAAAATGTAGTGCTCTGATTTCAACAGATTGACCACCCGTGAATCCTTGTTAAGCGAATTAAGGGCTCCATCCACAAGTCCCACATGCCTAGCGGAATCGCTCTGTGTTAGCTCCTCCTTCAATGTCTCCAGCTTCTTCTGCAAAAGCCTGAGGAGGGGAATGACCTGACTCAGGCTGGCAGTGTCTGAACTGACTTCACGTGTGGCAAGTTCAAAGGGCATCAGAACCTTGCACAATGTTGAAATCATTCTCCACTGCGCTTGAGACAGGTGCATTCCACCTCCTATATCGTGCTGAATTGTATAGGCTTGAATGGCCTTTTGCTGCTCCTCCAACCTCTGAAGCATATAGAGGGTTGAATTCCACCTCGTTACCACTTCTTGCTTCAGTAGATGGCAGGGCAGGTTCAGTTGTTTTTGGTGGTGCTCCAGTCTTCTGTACGTGGTGCCTGTACGCCGAAAGTGTCCCGCAATTCTTCTGGCCACCGACAGCATCTCTTGCACACCCCTGTCGTTTTTTAAAAAATTCTGCACCACCAAATTCAAGGTATGTGCAAAACATGGGACGTGCTGGAATTTGCCCATATTTAATGCACACACAATATTGCTGGCGTTGTCCGATGCCACAAATCCACAGGAGAGTCCAATTGGGGTAAGCCATTCCGCGATGATCTTCCTCAGTTGCCGTAAGAGGTTTTCAGCTGTGTGCGTATTCTGGAAAGCGGTGATACAAAGCGTAGCCTGCCTAGGAAAGAGTTGGCGTTTGCGAGATGCTGCTACTGGTGCCGCCGCTGCTGTTCTTGCGGCGGGAGTCCATACATCTACCCAGTGGGCTGTCACAGTCATATAGTCCTGACCCTGCCCTGCTCCACTTGTCCACATGTCCGTGGTTAAGTGGACATTGGGTACAACTGCATTTTTTAGGACACTGGTGAGTCTTTTTCTGACGTCCGTGTACATTCTCGGTATCGCCTGCCTAGAGAAGTGGAACCTAGATGGTATTTGGTAACGGGGGCACACTACCTCAAGAAATTGTCTAGTTCCCTGTGAACTAACGGCGGATACCGGACGCACGTCTAACACCAACATAGTTGTCAAGGCCTCAGTTATCCGCTTTGCAGCAGGATGACTGCTGTGATATTTCATCTTCCTCGCAAAGGACTGTTGGACAGTCAATTGCTTACTGGAAGTAGTACAAGTGGGCTTACGACTTCCCCTCTGGGATGACGATCGACTCCCAGCAGCAACAACAGCAGCGCCAGCAGCAGTAGGCATTACACTCAAGGATGCATCGGAGGAATCCCAGGCAGGAGAGGACTCGTCAGAATTGCCAGTGACATGGCCTGCAGGACTATTGGCATTCCTGGGTAAGGAGGAAATTGACACTGAGGGAGTTGGTGGGGTGGTTTGCGTGAGCTTGGTTACAAGAGGAAGGGATTTACTGGTCAGTGGACTGCTTCCGCTGTCACCCAAAGTTTTTGAACTTGTCACTGACTTATTATGAATGCGCTGCAGGTGACGTATAAGGGAGGATGTTCCGAGGTGGTAAACGTCCTTACCCCTACTTATTACAGCTTGACAAAGGCAACACACGGCTTGACAAATGTTGTCCGCATTTCTGTTGAAATACTTCCACACCGAAGAGCTGATTTTTTTGGTATTTTCACCAGGCATGTCAACGGCCCTATTCCTCCCACGGACAACAGGTGTCTCCCCGGGTGCCTGACTTAAACAAACCACCTCACCATCAGAATCCTCCTGGTCAATTTCCTCCCCAGCGCCAGCAACACCCATATCCTCCTCATCCTGGTGTACTTCAACACTGACATCTTCAATCTGACTATCAGGAACTGGACTGCGGGTGCTCCTTCCAGCACTTGCAGGGGGCGTGCAAATGGTAGAAGGCGCATGCTCTTCACGTCCAGTGTTGGGAAGGTCAGGCATCGCAACCGACACAATTGGACTCTCCTTGTGGATTTGGGATTTCGAAGAACGCACAGTTCTTTGCGGTGCTTTTGCCAGCTTGAGTCTTTTCATTTTTCTAGCGAGAGGCTGAGTGCTTCCATCCTCATGTGAAGCTGAACCACTAGCCATGAACATAGGCCAGGGCCTCAGCCGTTCCTTGCCACTCCGTGTGGTAAATGGCATATTGGCAAGTTTACGCTTCTCCTCCGACAATTTTATTTTAGGTTTTGGAGTCCTTTTTTTACTGATATTTGGTGTTTTGGATTTTACATGCTCTGTACTATGACATTGGGCATCGGCCTTGGCAGACGACGTTGCTGGCATTTCATCGTCTCGGCCATGACTAGTGGCAGCAGCTTCAGCACGAGGTGGAAGTGGATCTTGATCTTTCCCTAATTTTGGAACCTCAACATTTTTGTTCTCCATATTTTAATAGGCACAACTAAAAGGCACCTCAGGTAAACAATGGAGATGGATGGATACTAGTATACTTATGGATGAACTGCCGAGTGCCGACACAGAGGTAGCTACAGCCGTGGACTACCGTACTGTGTCTGCTGCTAATATAGACTGGATGATAATGAGATGAAATCAATATATATGTATATATAATATCACTAGTACTGCAGCCGGACAGGTATATATTATATATTTATTATGTAATGACTGATGACGGACCTGCTGGACACTGTCAGCTCAGCAGCACCGCAGACTGCTACAGTAAGCTACTATAGTAGTATGTATAAAGAAGAAAGAAAAAACAACAACCACGGGTAGGTGGTATACAATTATGGATGGACTGCCGAGTGCCGACACAGAGGTAGCTACAGCCGTGGACTACCGTACTGTGTCTGCTGCTAATATAGACTGGATGATAATGAGATGAAATCAATATATATGTATATATAATATCACTAGTACTGCAGCCGGACAGGTATATATTATATATTTATTATGTAATGACTGATGACGGACCTGCTGGACACTGTCAGCTCAGCAGCACCGCAGACTGCTACAGTAAGCTACTATAGTAGTATGTATAAAGAAGAAAGAAAAAAAAAACAACCACGGGTAGGTGGTATACAATTATGGATGGACTGCCGAGTGCCGACACAGAGGTAGCTACAGCCGTGGACTACCGTACTGTGTCTGCTGCTAATATAGACTGGATGATAATGAGATGAAATCAATATATATGTATATATAATATCACTAGTACTGCAGCCGGACAGGTATATATTATATATTTATTATGTAATGACTGATGACGGACCTGCTGGACACTGTCAGCTCAGCAGCACCGCAGACTGCTACAGTAAGCTACTATAGTAGTATGTATAAAGAAGAAAGAAAAAAAAAACAACCACGGGTAGGTGGTATACAATTATGGATGGACTGCCGAGTGCCGACACAGAGGTAGCTACAGCCGTGGACTAACGTACTGTGTCTGCTGCTAATATAGACTGGATGATAATGAGATGAAATCAATATATATGTATATATAATATCACTAGTACTGCAGCCGGACAGGTATATATTATATATTTATTATGTAATGACTGATGACGGACCTGCTGGACACTGTCAGCTCAGCAGCACCGCAGACTGCTACAGTAAGCTACTATAGTAGTATGTATAAAGAAGAAAGAAAAAAAAAACAACCACGGGTAGGTGGTATACAATTATGGATGGACTGCCGAGTGCCGACACAGAGGTAGCTACAGCCGTGGACTAACGTACTGTGGCCCTCATTCCGAGTTGTTCGCTCGGTATTTTTCTTCGCATCGCAGTGAAAATCCGCTTAGTACGCATGCGCGATGTTCGCACTGCGACTGCGCCAAGTAACTTTACTTTGAAGAAAGTATTTTTACTCACGGCTTTTTCTTCGCTCCGGCGATCGTAATGTGATTGACAGGAAATGGGTGTTACTGGGCGGAAACACGGCGTTTCAGGGGCGTGTGGCTGAAAACGCTACCGTTTCCGGAAAAAACGCAGGAGTGGCCGGAGAAACGGTGGGAGTGCCTGGGCGAACGCTGGGTGTGTTTGTGACGTCAACCAGGAACGACAAGCACTGAAATGATCGCACAGGCAGAGTAAGTCTGGAGCTACTCTGAAACTGCTAAGTAGTTAGTAATCGCAATATTGCGAATACATCGGTCGCAATTTTAAGAAGCTAAGATTCACTCCCAGTAGGCGTAGGCTTAGCGTGTGTAACTCTGCTAAATTCGCCTTGCGACCGATCAACTCGGAATGAGGGCCTGTGTCTGCTGCTAATATAGACTGGATGATAATGAGATGAAATCAATATATATGTATATATAATATCACTAGTACTGCAGCCGGACAGGTATATATTATATATTTATTATGTAATGACTGATGACGGACCTGCTGGACACTGTCAGCTCAGCAGCACCGCAGACTGCTACAGTAAGCTACTATAGTAGTATGTATAAAGAAGAAAGAAAAAAAAAACACGGGTAGGTGCTAGGTGGTATACAATATTATATATATATTATATACAATTTTATATATATATATATATATATATATATATATAGCATGTGGAGAGACTGCGGCACTCAAAATTGATGAAAGTAAAAATGCTGTTTATTGAATAAACTCCGTCATATTCTTGCCATGCTGGGCCCAGCATGGCAAGAATATGACGGAGTTTATTCAATAAACAGCATTTTTACTTTCATCAATTTTGAGTGCCGCAGTCTCTCCACATGCTATTATTCATTTACTGAAGGCACCATTCGCACTCCTACACAGCAACGAGTGACGGTTCATTACTGCAACTATATATATATATATATATATATATATATATATATATATATTAAACTCATAAACTGGTGGTGATTATTAAACTGGTGGTCAGGTCACTGGTCACACTATCAGCAACTTGCAAGTAGTACTCCTGTGTCCTAAGCAGACAATCACAATATATATTATACTGGTGGTCAGTGTGGTCACAAACAATGGCAGTGTGGCTGGCACTCTGGCAGCAAAAGTGTGCACTGTACGTTATATGTACTCCTGAGTCCTGAGTCCTGCTCTCAGACTCTAACTGCTCCCCACTGTCAGTGTCTCCCCCACAAGTCAGATAATACAGTCACACTATCTCTCTCTATCACTTCAGCAAGTACTAGTAGTAGTAGTACTCCTCCTAATGCTCCCCAAAATTACTACTGTGTCTCTCTCTGTCTCACTCTCTTCTCGAATCTCTATAAACGGAGAGGACGCCAGCCACGTCCTCTCCCTATGAATCTCAATGCACGTGTGAAAAATGGCGGCGACGCGCGGCTCCTTATATAGAATCCGAGTCTCGCGATAGAATCCGAGCCTCGCGAGAATCCGACAGCGTGATGATGACGTTCGGGCGCGCTCGGGTTAACCGAGCAAGGCGGGAAGATCCGAGTCGCTCGGACCCGTGTAAAAAAAACTGAAGTTCGGGCGGGTTCGGATTCCGAGGAACCGAACCCGCTCATCTCTATTATTTAGTGCATCTACTTCCCTGTAATGCGGCACATTGGGACACCGATGCTAACAATAGTGACTGGCTGGCAGAACTGACTGACTCGCAGAATCAATGTAATAGGTGAGAGTGCTGTGCAGTGTCAGTGACACTGCACACCCACTGCACTGCACAGCACTGTCACCTTTTACATTGATTCAGCGTCAAGACATTACCCTCCGTGATATCACCCATTCTATCCGTTACATTAGCCATCTCGGGGCTTCCAGGGTTGCAGCCCAGGTGCTGTGGAGTCAGGGCCTCTGGGGATCTGGGTGCGGGTGTGGCAGGGAAGCACTTCCTTGACATCACGCGCAGAGGAGGCTCCAGGGCTCAGAGACAGTAGCGGATCTTGCCACGGGCAAGCAGGACTTTTTCCCAGGGCGCCGCCTTCCGGAGGGCGCCGGCGCCATCCGGAGGGCACCGCACCAGGGCAAAATCCGCTACTGTGCCCCTCGCAGTGCCCCGCTGTGCCCCCAGCTTTGAAGGGAACCAGACGCGTAGCGTCTAGTTTCCCTTCATGGAGAGGACCTTTGTTGTGCGATGCGCGATGACGTCATCGCGCACCGCACAGCAAAGGTCCTCTCCATGAAGGGAAACTAGACGCTACGGTCTAGGTTCCCTTCATGGGGAGGACCTTTGCTGTGCGGGGCACGATGACGTCATCGCGCACCGCACAGCATAGTGGCACAGACACTAGGGGTCAATTGACCTCTAGTGTCTATGCTGTTCTATGGGAGAGACGTAATAACGTCTCTCCCATAGATCGAGGAGAGGAGAAGAGCGGCGCCGGCGGAGGAGGTCTGCAGCGGTCTGGATCAGGAACGGGGATAGTAAGTATACTTTTTTTTTTTTCAGTGGCGCTACAGGGGGCACAAATGGGGGCGTAACTGACCACGCCCCCATTTGAAGCCATGCCCCTATACTTTGCCCGGGGCACCACAAGGGCAAGAACCGGCCCTGGGAGGTATGCGGTGCAGCGAGGGATATGAAAGCCTTCCGCTGCACCGCTTTCATACACATCTATGCTGGTGGCTGCAGCAGCTTTTGTTCCACCTGCGTCACGGCTAGGGAGTGGGGATTGTTGATGCTGGAGGGGGCAGGTGGACTGGCAGGAGGACATACGGTAGGATGCTGCAGTAAAAGGTGCAGATGCAGTGGACCTATTTTGGGGTGTGGACCAGGAGCTGCAGCTCCCATCAGCCCCATTGTTAATCCTGCTCTGGGAACACACAGCAGCCGAAGGGCAGAGCCTCCCATTGGATGTAACCTGTGTGGGAGGGCGTTTCTCGCCCAATCAGCTGTGGACTGGGTGTGATAGACCTGCTGCTAACCCAATGAGAGCTCCTAGCCACGCCCAGCGTTATACACACACATACCAGCCAACATTTTACGCATAAAAATTAGTAGAGACCATAAAAAAAGGTACTGTACCTGCCAAAAAGGTACAGCTGGAGGGTATGAAAACAGTCACTCTGGGCTATTATATAGGAAATACCCCTTATTGTTTCATTTGGTTGCAGTATCTGAATAATTCTGCTGCTGTCCATACTAACAGAATTGTATTATTGTTGTCACTTATACCCCCTTAACATCAAAACAACCAGGTCCACCCTGGGTTATTGAACATGGTTTCAAGTCGTGTCACAGCACTGTTCACACCGCGGGCTAACAGGGTCGTGCCAGGTTTGCATTACTGGGTAACACAACCGGGAAGAAAACAAACTTGGACACTGGTTGTCCTAGCAATAACTTAGGTTATAAGTCTGGTGTGAAAGGGGTATTACCAAGATCTAACATCTGTGTTACCATATATATTAGATACTGTATGTAAGATTTGGGCAGTAGCGGATCTTGCCACGGGCAAGCAGGACTTTTGCCCGGGGCGCCGCCTTCCGGAGGGCGCCGGTGCCATCCGGAGAGCGCCGCACCATGGCAAGATCCGTTGCTGCTGTGCCCCCCGCTGATCGCTCTGTCCCGCTGCCGCTGCCCCCCCCGCTGATCGCTCTGTCCCGCTGCCGCTGCCCCCCGCTGTGAAGGGAACTAGACGTGAAGCGTCTAGTTTCCCTTCATGGAGAGGACCTTTACTGTGCGGTGCGTGATGACGTCATTGCGCACCGCACAGCAAAGGTCCTCTCCTTCGTGGAGAGGACCTTTGCTGTGCGGTGCGCGATGACGTCATCGCGCACCACACATCAGTTTACCACTGTACAGGGGGCGTGAATGACCACGCCCCATGTATGAAGCCACGCCCCCTTTGCCCACCCGGGGCGCTGGAAGACGTAGAACCGGCCCTGGATATGGGGTACTGAGAATGCCCAGTAAATTTGCATGTCACTTGGGGTATATATAAAAAAATGCACAGGAGCTGAAGAGGTCTGGAAATTATTCCCATTGAAAACCACAATTTAATATACAGCACATAAATTATATATTTGTTTCCCAGTCCCACTGTATACATTGTGTTTTATGGTAGCATGTGGGGTAACCCAAGTCACCAAATAAGTCACCAAATTTACTCTTAGTATATAGGGGGTCATTCTGAGTTGATCGCTCGCTAACTACTCTTAGCAACCGCGCAAACGCATAGTCGCCGCCCACGGGGGAGTGTATTTTCGGTTTGCAAGTGTGCAAACGCCTGTGCAACCAAGTGGGTACAAACACATTTTGTGCAGAACAAGACCAGCCCTGTAGTTACTTAATCTGTGCAATGATTGCAGCGACGAAGGTCCTGGAATTGACATCAGATACCCTCTTTGCAAACGTCTGGACACACCTGCGTTTTTACAAACACTCCCAGAAAACGGTCAGTTGGCACCCATAGACTCCCACTTCCTGTCAATCTCCTTGCAATCGGCTTTGCGAATGGAATCGTCGCTAGAGGCAGTGCAAAACAATGATGCTCTTTGTACCTGTACGCCGCGCGTACGCATTGCGACCCATACGCATGAGTAGTTTTGCAGTTTTTTAAATGATCGCTACACAGCGAACAACGGCAGCTAGTGATCAACTCGGAATGACCCCCATAGTCTAATAGCTGTTGGGGAGCAATCACTGGTGTTGGGTTATTCCTCTGCTTTCAGTTATTTGCTACACTGAGGCATTACATGTTATACTGTAGCAGTATCAGAGGCGGAACTACCGGCAGGGCAAGCAGTGCGTTGCACTGGGGCCCGCCTCTGTCCAGGGGCCCAAGCATGTAATGAGTCAAACTGACTCATTACATGCCGCTGTGCGCTGCGGGCAACCGCTGCCCGCAGCGCACAGCCGCCCACAGAGGAGAAGAGCAGTGGCACGGATGGGGGAAGGAGGAGGACGGAGGTGAAGGAGGGAGCCGCAGCAGCGCTTTGTTACTGGTGGAGGCGCTGCTGCTGCTGCCCCTCTGCTTCACTATAGGCTGTCTTCCGAGAACAGCCTATAGTGAAGCAGGGGGGCAGCAGCGCCTCCACCAATAACACAGCGCTGCTGCGGCTCCCTCCTCCACCTTGTCTACTGCCCGGGAATCGTCAAGCTGCACGAGGAGCCTGAGCCAGCGGAGAGGGTAAGTATGATTCTACTTTCTTTCTTTCTATTTCTTTCTGTCTCTGTCTTTATTTCTTTCTGTCTCTTTATTTGTTGGGACTGCCTGCCGCTATGTGTAAAAATGGGGGACTGCCTACCGCAATGTGTAAAAAGGGTGGACTGCCTGCCGCTATGTGTAAAAATTGGGGACTGCCTGCCGCAATGTGTAAAAAGGGGGTCTGCCTGCCGCAATGTGTAAAAATGGGGAATCTGCCTGCCGCAATGTGTGAAAATGGGGAATCTGCCTGCCGCTATGTGTAAAAAGGGAGAATCTGCCTGCCGTAATGTGTAAAAATGGGGAATCTGCCTGCCGCAATGTGTAAAAACGGGGGACTGCCTGCCGCAACGTGTAAAAAGGGGGAATCTGCCTGCCGTAATGTGTAAGAAGGGCACGCTGTCTGCCGTAATGTGTAACAAGGGCACGCTGTCTGCCGCAATGTGTAACAAGGGCACGCTGTTGTCAAAGTCGAAAAATATCGTTATTCTCATCGCCATGTACTAACCCCAATGCACATGCCTGCTGCTCGTGCACCCACTCCCCCGTGCGTACGCATCCCCTCAGGTTGCGTAAGGGACGCTCCCACGTCGCCTGCGCGTGGGGATATGCATTTACGGTGGAGTTTGTGTGCGACTAGCGAACGACTCGATCGCTACATATTTAACCAATATAATGTGTTTTGTAGGTGTTAATCCCCTTAATAATGTCTGCAAGTATGTTTAGTGTAAATGGTTCAGGGACCTGGGAATTCCTCTTTTCACGATACAAAGGGTCTGACAAAGGTTGAACAGTGGTGTCTGGTACCTAACTGAAGAGTATTTTATTAGAAACAATCCGGTGCTGGTTAGGTAGAGATTAATCGCTCCTGCGTATAGTTATGTCTATGAGTAGTTTATGGACATTTACTGTATTTGCGGTTCATTATCCATGCGGCGGGAATCTTGAGGATACCTCCCATCTGAGCAGTTTGAAATTATCACAGCCCACCTGTTCAAATCCACCTATGACCTTTTGTCTTAGTGCAGAGAGACATTCCTGTGTCCAATGAACAATGAGATTGTAGGGCCCATTGTATTGTACAGTATGTTGTGTATATAAAGACCCCCATAGCCAGACCAGCCTCACTTCTCTCCACAAGGTTTTCCCCGTGATGACTGAGAGCTGGTTTCCAGATAGCGCATGCGATTCATTCCCACGTGTGTAAGTTTTTCTCTGTGTCCATTTCGTTACTCTGTATGTATGCAATTGTTCTTTTGTAGCTAACCTATAAGTGTTTGCCATTTATTCTCTTTCTGTTTATTTGTATTTGCAATCGTTTGCTAGTGTTTGTATTTCTGCTTAGTTATTGTGTTTAGGTATTTATGTCAGGTCTGTAGTGTATGAACTGTATCTGTTTTCCCCTTTTTACGTACTAAATATCGTCAGTAAAAGTGTTGGAACCTTAGCAAGGAGTGTGTGTTTCACTAGTTAGTATAAAGGGTTTTTGAGCGTCTCAGTCGCTCAAACAGCTTTCATATCATAAAGGTTAATCAGCGTTACATTGTGATAATATTACAGTACTAAGGTTTACAGTATAAGCATACCCTTATAGTGTGTTGTTACAAGGTTGTCTGTGTGTAAATCAGTGAGCGTCAGCGCCGCTCGTATCCCGCTCTCGCGGTACAGCGTCTGCTACGCTATTAGCGTAGCATTACGGTACTCGGGCCGCCTATAGCGTGCTCGATACCAAGCATAAGCCGTGAGCGAACGTGCCGCTCGTGCGTCTCGACCATGGCCTAGCGTCTGCTACGCTAAGTGCGTACCATTACGGCACCTCGTGCGCCTATTGCGTATGTTGTCTTTAATAAGTATATTGCTTAGGTTCAAGATAAATAATTAGCTTTATCAATTGGGGGCTAGTCCGGTCCACCTCATATCCGCAGTCAGGCGAAGACACGCAGACTTTATCGATCAGCAAAGGGCGAATGGGTAGTATCTCGTAGTGCTGATCAGATGAGCGTCTGCGTCTGATTCTCTTGGTTTGTAGGGATGCTGGTGGAATCCAGAATCAGAAGGTAAGAACGGTAAGCTATTGTATTTTAAATCTGGTTTAAATTTCTGTACTGATACAAATTGCATACTTTTCATTTGTGTATTTTTCACATATCTCCTTCCTGTTTGCCATTTGCATTTGATAACGTGCTGAGAAAAATTTGTTGCTATTTTAGTTAAACGCAAGATTAAATACTTAAAGGGAGTAATTGTAAGGCACACACATAGCCTGGCCTAATTAAAGGTTGCTACAGTGGAATACTGTGTGATGTGCAGTAAGCGATTATAGTTAAATATCGTTTACCTTTATAGAAACGTGTTACTTGTGTTACAGCGGACGTATCTAGGCTGTGTACACGTGTCTCTCACCGAGTGCGAGTCAAGCGTACGCAACGCAAAGGCCTACGCAAGTAGCGTGTAGTACGCAACAAGCGTACAGATACGCCCGCTAAACACAAATCACACGATAAAATTGTTTTAGTAAGGCGATACGGGGGCAACGCGATAATAGCACAAATTGATTTCAGTCTTCTAAAACTAGTTTAAAAAAGATCCTTCTCTTGTTGCAACTCCTCTGGGATTAGCCTGTGTTACCTGAGTGAAAGAAAAATTTTCTGTACAGAAAAGTCAAAGAGTATATGAGGTGATAGATCGTGTGTATGCAAAAGTTGTTTTTTTTTCTCTTTGGTGAACCTTAGAAATCGAGTCTCGTAGGTGTGTACATCCGTGGAGTGATATCACGTGGTGGCGTGGGAGGCATCTCGCGTTAAAATAAATATTCCGCACCCAAGAAAGGGTTAGCGACGCAAAAGAGAGCAAATAGTGTTACAGCAGACCAGGAGGTCCGCGAAAGTCAGAAATCCATTAAAAGTACATATATGAAGTTCTGAAAACCCTGACTTAAGAAAGGTCAGAGGTAGAGACCGCAGCCCTGGGGGTTGGCGCAATACCCATATAGGCCCGTTTTGAGAAAGCTCCGGCTGAAGGTTTCGCAGCCCAAACAACCGATTCCTCTGGTCGTAAGGCGTATAAATAATAGTTATTTATACACAGTGCGACTGTACCACACGTAAGTGTGTGCATTAGTTTGTTACCTTGATACCCACTAAGATTTACTGTGGGATCATAAACGCTACTTGTACATTCTAACGTGATTTGTGTAGGTTTTTTTTATTTTAAGGGAGGTTCGCTGATCACTCAGGAATTCTCCAGCAACTGATATTTACTGGGAAGGGTAAGTGCTCTGTGGATCACACCCACACGTCCCAGTAAATAGAGGTTCAGGTTGCAGGGGCCCTGGGTTGAGTACGCCAGCGCTAAGGCAGCGTGTGGGCATATTGGTCGACGTGGGCGAGAGTGTGTGAAGGTACTCGGTAAACTTTCACCGTCGCCTTACCTCTGGGAACTTGTTTTTTTGTAAGGGTTCGCTGAGAAGGCAACGCCTGCAAATAATGGGGCCAGTTGCTCAAGTAAGGGGCGATCAACCAAGGTTCAGGTTGATGATATTCCGCGCCCAGCCGGGTCAGCGAGGTACATAATGTGTGAGAAATATGGATCACACGCAGAGGTATTATGCAATGAGTGGGAACGAATGACTGTGCATGATGGGGAAAAGTTCCCACGAGTAGGCAGTTTTAGTCCTGAGGTGTTACAAAATTTAAGGAGAAGGATATGTCTAATTAAATCTGGCAAGCAGCGGATCAGACATTATGATTATTTACAATTATGGCAACAAGAAGGAGATATACAAAGAGGATTGGCTCAAGCGGCTGGTACAAATTCTATCAGGAAACTGATAGCCACCGCACCCCCACCATACGTAACAGGAGAGAAAATGGCTGCAGAGAATAGCACACTGGTATATGATAAACGTGCACTTAATAAATGTATAAATGTTAAGAGTAATGTAGACAATTGTATCGATACTAATACTAACACATGCAAGTTGTACCCTGTTTTAAACTTCCCTCAGGATTGCGAGCAGGAAGATGAACCTACCACAATATCGGCACTCTCTCTAGCAGCCACCATAGCAGATACTACAGTGGGCACAGCCCAACCAGTAAGAGGAGTAGTAAAGGCCCCTAGTGGAGGGACAGGTGAGGTCGTGTCGGCAGGTAAGTACGGCACAATACACTACGCAGAAACAGTTACACCACATATTGTAGAATCAACCCAGAGGGATGTTATTGAACTTAATCCTGTCAGGGTAATTGCGGTCCCAAATGGGAAAACTGACGCTTCGGGAGTCACTCCCGTCAGAAACATTGCGATACACTGCCCCTTTTCCCGGACAGAATTAAGAGCAATTATGTCTGAATTCCCTGATCCGAGGAAAGATCTAGTTGCATGTCAAAAGTTCATTAGAGAACTGGGTAACTCCTCAGAACCCAATAACAAAGATTGGCGAACAGTGTTGAGGGTATGTTTTCCCCCCAACATTGACTCTGTGAGATTTGTCACAGATTGTGGGTTAGATGAAGAAATGCCCCTCACTGATGAGTACAATCAGGAGAATGTAAGACGCATAAACCTGCAGTTAGGAGCATATTTCCCAGCTGTTGTCAAGTGGAACAAAATTTTCTCCATAAGACAAAAGGAGGGAGAAATAGCTGCTGATTATTTCCATCGGGCACTGCAGGAAATGGCTAAGTATACAGGGATAGAAGACATTAAGACAAATGTGAATCATAGAGAAGTAGCAGTTTCTGTGTTAATGGATGGTTTAAAGGAAGTATTGAGGACGAGGGTACAGACCACCCAACCATGTTGGCGAGGTTTGTCGGTGGCTACTTTGAGAGAGGCCGCTATTGATCATGATCGGAACATCACGAGGCACAGGGAGTCACAGTGCGATAAGCTGATGGCAGTAAGCATACAAGCCCTTACAACAAGGCCACCTCAGCATAAGCCCCAGACCCCTGTGGGTAAGTCAAATGTGGTAATTTGTTATAGCTGTAACAAAGAGGGACATTATGCATGGGATTGTATGGTTAGAGATACACCAAAGTTATATAAAACCCCTAGACAACGACATGACACACAAAATTGGGATCAAGGACCGCAGAGACGGAGTTATAAGCCACACGCAGGGGAAACAGCAAGGTATCCCCCAAGATGAGACTGGCAAGTCTCTGACAATTCCCGTTTACCCCCTCCACAGGTAATAGCTGCCAGCGCAATGCAGGGAGGTCACCACACACCATAGGGGTGGGGCCACACCTGTAGTTTGCAGCAAGTGAAATTGATTGCGAACCTTGGAAGTGAACCCGAGGTCACAATTGATGTAGCTGGTAGATCTCTACCTTTCCTTGTAGATACGGGGGCGGCCAAGTCAGTGATAAATTCGACCGTGGGCATGAGAACCACTGGTAAAACAATTCCAGCCGTGGGATTAACAGGAGTAGTACAGCACTATCCTTTAAGCAAACCAGCAGAGATTACGATAGGGCCTTTGCATACCAAGCATTCTTTTCTGCTGGCTGCATCGGCTCCGACTAATCTACTTGGTAGAGATTTGCTTTGCAAAATGGGATGTGTTATATATTGTACTCCTGAGGGTGTGTTTTTAGATATACCTGAAAATCACGCTCAGGAAGTGCAGGATATGTTAGATACCCCACAAAGGTTAATGACGCATACTGCTGTTACAGATAGATGTCCGTCCAAGGTAGAGGAAATGATTTCCCAGATACCGGAATCACTTTGGACCAAGGATGGACAAGACACTGGATTGATGGCAAATGTAGCTCCTGTAGTAGTTCAAGTAAAAGATGGTAGGATAGCTCCAAAAATCCCACAATATCCTCTGAAGCCAGAGGTGGAGTTACGAGTTTACCCTGTAATAGAACGCTTGCTACAACAGGGCATTCTGGTAAGGACGTCCAGCACTGCCAATAGTCCCTTCTTCCCTGTTAAAAAGAGTGGGGGGAGGGGTTACAGACTAGTGCAGGATCTAAGGGGGATCAACAAAATAGTTGAGAGTCAATTCCCCGTAGTGCCAAATCCAGCTGTCATCCTTATGCAAATCCCTCCCACTGCCAAATTTTTCACTGTGATTGACCTCTGCTCCGCTTTCTTCTCGGTACCTCTGCACCCTGACAGTCAATACCTATTCGCATTCACATACAGAGGAGTTCAGTACACCTGGACTCGTTTACCACAAGGTTTCATAGACAGTCCAAGTATTTTCTCGCAGGCCTTGCATGATTGTTTACAGTCTTTTCAACCTGAGAGCGGATCAGTATTAATACAGTATGTAGATGACTTACTGCTGTGTTCTGATTCACTCGAATCGTCCTTGAGAGATACGAAACAGCTTCTGTTTCATCTTTCAGACACAGGACACAAGGTTTCCAAAGATAAGTTACAATTATGCCAGACCAGGGTAAAATATTTGGGACACTGTCTGACACAAGGACTGAGACACCTGACCGCTGATAGAATTCAAGCAATTAGAGACATGACTCTGCCACAAACCCAGCAACAGATTAGAACATTCTTAGGAATGTGTGGGTATTGCCGTAACTGGATCCCAGGGTTTTCCATACTAACCCTACCTTTGCAGGAGATGGTCTCATCAAACAAACCAGATCGGATTTCGCACACAGACGAGTCTGAGATGGCATTTGAAAGGCTTAAACAGTGCCTAACACAGGCACCAGCATTAGGTATGCCGGATTATGGGAAACCCTTTGAGCTGTACGGAACAGAGAGTGCTGGGTGCGCGGCAGGTGTCTTAACCCAGAAGCATTGTGATGCCAGCAGGCCAGTAGCCTACTATAGCGCTCAGCTAGACACGGTAGCGCGATACCTCCCCACATGCTTGCGAAGTGTTGCAGCGATAGCATTGATAGTAAGTAAAAGCGAAGATGTAGCGCTAGGACACAACCTCACAATTCATACACCACATGCAGTATCAGCCTTACTGAATTCAGCCCAAACCAGACATGTCTCATCCGCACGGTTTACAAGGTGGGAATTAGCACTAATGGCCCCGGTAAACATCACCATAAGGAGATGCAGCGCATTAAATCCTGCAACATATCTCCCAGGTGTGCCTGGACAGGCACAAAGGGTGGGGGATGAGAGTGATGGCGAAGGAGGATTTAGTATAGACACTGACTCACATGATTGTATGGAATATTTGACCCAAAATTTCACGGCAAGGCCTGACATCAGTGACAACCCACTGGAAGATGTAGATTTTACTTTCTACACTGACGGTAGTTGTCACAGACAGACGGACTCAGGAGACTTGTGTACTGGATACGCAGTTGTAGATGACCAAGGTATCATAGAAGCGGAACCGCTAGGCCCACCACACTCAGCACAAGTTGCTGAGCTGGTTGCCCTAACCAGAGCATGCGAATTGGCTAAAGGTAAAGCGGCCAACATCTACACGGATTCTAGGTATGCCTTTGGAGTAGTCCATGATTTCGGGGCCCTATGGCGCCTCAGAAATTTCATGACGGCAGCTGGCACACCCGTAGCGCATGCAGCCCACATCAAAAGACTCCTAACAGCGATACAGGAACCCGACAGAGTGGCTGTTATCAAGTGTAAAGCTTACACGTATAGCCAAGACCCGATATCACTTGGTAACAGCCGAGCAGACGAAGCTGCTAAATCAGCAGCCAGCACCCCCATACAGACAGACATCACACAACTGATGGTATTCAATACTGTCAACACACAGAAATTGTGTGAAATGCAACATTTGTGTTCACCACAAGAGAAGGCAGTCTGGAGGTAAAAAGGATATGGCCAGGAGTCCTCAGGACTCTGGACAGATGGACAGGGTAAGCCAGTGGCACCCAGAGCATACCTTCCAAGTCTAGCGGAAGCGGCACATGGGCTGACTCATCTAGGCAAAGAAGGGATGTGTAAGTTGATAAGAGCTTATTGGTGCGCCCCAGGATTTTCTTCCCATGCGGGTAAAAGAGCAATGACATGTCTCACCTGCCTGAGGAAGAATATTGGAAAAGCAATACCAACAGAGCCATCCCATATCCCTCCTACAGATGGTCCTTTCCAGGTAATACAAATTGATTTCATACAATTACCACCTTGTAGAAATTTAAAGTATGTATTGGTCTGTATTGACGTGTTCTCAAATTGGGTTGAAGCATTTCCCGCGGCCACAAATACCGCTGTGTTTACTGCAAAGAAAATTGTGCAGGAATTTGTGTGCAGGTATGGTATCCCTAGAATCATTGAAAGTGATAGGGGTACCCATTTTACAGGCGACGTCTTTCAAGCAATGTGTAAGTTAATGGGAATTAATAGTAAGCTGCATACTCCGTACCGCCCCCAGGCGAGTGCGAAAGTGGAAAGAGTAAACAGCACTATTAAAAACAAGTTAAGCAAAGTGATGGCTGAAACAGGATTGTTATGGCCAGAAGCTTTGCCACTTGTACTATATAGCATCAGAACCACTCCCAGGTCCCCTTTTAACCTGTCCCCCTTTAAAATTCTGTTTGGTCGACAACCCCATGTTATGATTAACCCCCAGGATGATTTGAAGTGTAACAATGAAGTAACCGTAAAATATTTGGTTAAGATGAGTAAGCAATTGAGGAATCAGAATGATAATCTAAAGTTGGTGATTCCTGATCTGCCAGACAGTAATTGTCATGACATTGAACCTGGGGATTATGTAATGATACGGAATTTTCTACGCTCAGGTTGCCTTATTGACAGATGGGAAGGACCATATCAAGTCTTATTAACCAGCACAACAGCATTGAAGGTTGCCGAGAGGGAGACTTGGGTCCATTCTTCTCACTGTAAGAAGGTCGCTGACCCAGAGAGGTCCCGTGACAAAGAACAGACTGTAGAGGAAATTGTATCGTTAGAGTGTCTGTTTCAGGAAGGTTGAGACGGCACCTGAGCACTGAAAGCAATAAGATCGGAGGCGGTTGTCGAGCCAAGATTTCTTTTCCCCTTTTGTTATTTTCTCCAGTTCCCATCTCCCTCCTATTCTCCTTCCCCTTTCTTATTTCTCTCCTTTCCCTCCTCTAAGATGGACTTGCCCCAAGAGACTGTGTTCCGGATTTTCCTGTTGACCCTGTTGTTGACCAGAGCAGTCTGTTTCGGTGAGAGTACCATGGATGTCGAGAAAGGATCTGGAATGAGTTCTGATGACCAGGATGGAGGCGTAGATTTCCAAGAGCAACACAATCACCGAGTAAAGGCGAGTATCAGAAAACGATCTGGTTTCATTGACAATAGAAGAAATTGTGAAGGATTGTTAGCTGAAGAGAACTGCATCTGTCGGCATTGTGACAGTGTAGTCGAGGAAGGGTGCATCAAGAAATGTCAGTCCAGTTTTAATATCCACATGGACCGGCATCCATTGAGTGACTATCACTCTTTAGTGGGTAAAGTGTTAAACCAGACAGACTGCTTGGTGTGCTCTCAAGTACCTCAAGGTCATAGCAAATCAGGACTAGTACCATTCCCTTTAACGACAGGAGAGGTACTTGAGTTAAGTGGTGGGAGGCCGGTGGACAAGAGGTTTAATATCTCTAGTCCTCCTAGTTTGAAGCTCCACCAATATCATGTAGACAGGTCCTTAGTATGCTTTAACATTTCCAATCCCCGAAAGCCGGGAAATTGGGAAGTGTCATGGAGTAATCAAACCATGACATTTTCACATAGAGCCGATAGAATGCCCATAGATTCAGAGCTTATACGCCAGATAGCCAACAGTGGAAAATATTTCCGGTATAGGTACACTCTAGGAAGTAGGACCATGCGAGTTGGAGAAGTATCACCAGGATACTGTGCACATATCGTACAACCAGATACGTGCACTAGACAGATGGGAGAATTAGGGTTAGGAGATTTCACATGGAAAGTTTGTAACATGGTTATGTCATACTCCGTCCCATATGTTCTCCCCGATGATGCATATTTCATATGCGGGAGGAAGGCGTATAAGTGGCTCGCCCCAAACTCAGAGGGATTGTGTTACATTGGAAAGGTACTGCCTGAAGTAATTACTGTATCCCATAACAAAATGAAAGACATTCACCGCGGTGCCCAAGCTCCTTATACTCACACTCATTACGAGCACGTTGTTAAAAGGCACCTGATAGAGAGGACAGAGCATCCGGCCTCTGATCTGATCCATGAATCCACCGGGATTCAATTCCTACTCACGTTAGATATCACTCGTACCGCCAGAGGAGTGATAAACTTTAGGTATATAAACGCACTTGCGAACCTGATAGACAATATCACCGAAATATATGACGACACGTTCAGGAATACTGGGAGAGAGCTACAAGCCTACAAAACAGAGCTGGTTCAGCATAGGATGATTCTCAATTACCTCACAGCAATGACAGGCGGGTATTGTGTTACCCTAGCAACTCAGTATGGTGTAAAGTGCTGCACGTATATTACAAACAGCACTGAGGACCCGGCCGAGGTCATAGACCAAAAGATGGATGATATTTTGCAATTAAAGTGGGAGTTTCGAAGGAGGCATAATCTTACTCTCGCTGCTGTGGGTAATGAACTGACCAGCTGGGTGTCATGGTTGAACCCACGAAATTGGTTCTCTGGTTTAGGAGAATGGGCCCAAGGCATTATCATGGATGTAGTGAAATTTCTCTTGTGTATTCTGGGAGTCGTCATATTGATTGGTCTGATATTTAGATGCGTTCGGACTTTAATGAAGTGTAAACGTAGTACCAGAGTGATGAGTCTGAGGAGCGAGGACACTGTAATACCAATTGGTTTAATTTACAACCCAACGATAGAGACAATGTTGTGATGAAAATGTGATTCCACGGTCCGTTTCTTTCACCCGTTTCTCCTTTGTTTTCCTCCAAGGTACAAGGACATCCACTTGGAAGAAGAATATGACAACCTCTTTTATACAGACCATTGATGAACTATGTCACAGACACCCAATACTTTAGAGACTGTAATTTTATGGACACTGGAAAAGCTTTTGTTCACCACTTACAGCAAAAGCACCACGAGACATCAAACAACACGTACATCAGACAAGACATCAACAAGACCTCAATCGGCGACTGTATACTAAAACTCACATAGTTATATGACTGCATTTATAATGCTTGTTTCTTATCTTCATCTCTACAACTTCCAGGTAGTATCCCACATAGTCGACAGGTGATTCTCACATATTAGCATCCACGTACTCTCCCCCCCTCATGTATCATCAACTAATGTGCACCCCATTTGTTGCAACCAAAAGCCGAAAAGAGCTCGGTAGAGTTTGACAGCCCATCCACAGACCCTTAATACGGGATAAGAAGGATTCAAATGTATACTTCGCAATACCTTGAAGCTTGCTTTAAAACACGTACGGCACGATGATACATGACCCCTCAGACATGGATTCATACACACATGCTTTACTATCTCAATAGGTCATATCTTTCCCACCTTCTCCTCTCCTCCCTTTACCCAATCATAAAAAGGTATTTACATGATGACATATATTTTTCTGTTTGAATTGTTTAGGAAGTGGCAGTTATTGGTGACTGCCAAAGGGTGGACTGTCAAAGTCGAAAAATATCGTTATTCTCATCGCCATGTACTAACCCCAATGCACATGCCCGCTGCTCGTGCACCCACTCCCCCGTGCGTACGCATCCCCTCAGGTTGCGTAAGGGTTGCTCCCACGTCGCCTGCGCGTGGGGATGTGCATTTACAGTGGAGTTTGTGTGCGACTAGCGAACGACTCGATCGCTACATATTTAACCAATATAATGTGTTTTGTAGGTATTAATCCCCTTAATAATGTCTGCAAGTATGTTTAGTGTAAATGGTTCAGGAACCTGGGAATTCCTCTTTTCACGATACAAAGGGTTTGACAAAGGTTGAACAGTGGTGTCTGGTAGCTAACTGAAGAGTATTTTATTAGAAACAATCCGGTGCTGGTTAGGTAGAGATTAATCGCTCCTGCGCATAGTTATGTCTATGAGTAGTTTATGGACAGATACTGTATTTGCGGTTCATTGTCCATGCGGCGGGAATCTTGAGGATACCTCCCATCTGAGCAGTTTGAAATTATCACAGCCCACCTATTCAAATCCACCTATGACCTTTTGTCTTAGTGCAGAGAGACATTTCTGTGTCCAATGAACAATGAGATTGTAGGGCCCATTGTATTGTACAGTATGTTGTGTATACAAAGACCCCCATAGCCAGACCAGCCTCACTTCTCTCCACAAGGTTTTCCCCGTGATGACTGAGAGCTGGTTTCCAGATAGCGCATGCGATTCATTCCCACGTGTGTAAGTTTTTCTCTGTGTCCATTTCGTTACTCTGTATGTATGCAATTGTTCTTTTGTAGCTAACCTATAAGTGTTTGCCATTTATTCTCTTTCTGTTTATTTGTATTTGCAATCGTTTGCTAGTGTTTGTATTTCTGCTTAGTTATTGTGTTTAGGTATTTATGTCAGGTCTGTAGTGTATGAACTGTATCTGTTTTCCCCTTTTTACGTACTAAATATCGTCAGTAAAAGTGTTGGAACCTTAGCAAGGAGTGTGTGTTTCACTAGTTAGTATAAAGGGTTTTTGAGCGTCTCAGTCGCTCAAACAGCTTTCATATCATAAAGGTTAATCAGCGTTACATTGTGATAATATTACAGTACTAAGGTTTACAGTATAAGCATACCCTTATAGTGTGTTGTTACAAGGTTGTCTGTGTGTAAATCAGTGAGCGTCAGCGCCGCTCGTATCCCGCTCTCGCGGTACAGCGTCTGCTACGCTATTAGCGTAGCATTACGGTACTCGGGCCGCCTATAGCGTGCTCGATACCAAGCGTAAGCCGTGAGCGAACGTGCCGCTCGTGCGTCTCGACCACGGCCTAGCGTCTGCTATGCTAAGTGCGTACCATTACGGCACCTCGTGCGCCTATTGCGTATGTTGTCTTTAATAAGTATATTGCTTAGGTTCAAGATAAATAATTAGCTTTATCACTGTCTGCCGTAATGTGTAACAAGGGCACGCTGTCTGCCGCCATGTGTAAAAAGTGTACGTTGTCTGCCATTATGTGTAAAAAGTGTACGCTGTCTGCCGTAATGTGTAAAAAGGGGACGCTGTCTGCTGTAATGTGCAAAAAGGGGGACGCTGTCTGCCGTTATGTGTAAAAAGGGGACGCTGTCTGCCGCTATGTTTAACAAGGGCACGCTGTCTGCCGTTATGTGTAAAAAGTGTACGCTGTCTGCTGTAATGTGTAAAAAGTGCACGCTGTCTGCCGCTATGTGTAACAAGGACACGCTGTCTGCCGTTATGTGTAAAAAGGGGACGCTGTCTGCCGTAATGTATAAAAAGGGGGACGCTGTCTGCCGTAATGTGTAAAAAGGGGACGCTGTCTGCCGTAATGTGTAAAAAGAGGAATCTGTTCGCTGTAAGGTTCAAAAGGGTCTCTACCTGGTGTAGTGGTGCTACTGTGCGGCGTAATTTGAAGAATGGAGACTACTGTGCACCGTTTTAGGAATTGGTATTATTTTGTGGCCACACCCCTTCCCCGCGAAGCCACGCCACTATGTATTTTTGCACGCGCCTACGGCGCGCACTGCCCCTGTTTTCCATGCAGGGGTGGGGCTCCGATGCCGTTTCTTGCACACAGTGCTAAAATGTCTAGTAACGGCACTGTTGCTAGGTATCCATTTCTCTGGCCCTGAGCAGGTCCCCCTCACCAGATCCTCTCAAGGGGTGAGGGGGTGGACTTGGATGGGATGGGGGGGGGGGGCCCAAAGCATTTTGTCGCACCTGGGCCCACCGCTTGCTAGTTCCGCCGCTGAGCAGTATTTTGTCCTGCAATTCACCCTTAAAAACTATCATTACTTACTGTTGTAAGCGGCAGTATGCAGAGAAGGATCCCTCTGATCCTTCTCCCATACAGTTTGCAAAATTGGGCCCATAGGTTACATTGACTAATGGCAGCTAAGCTTTCCGCAGCTTGGTACATTTCATATTTTAGCAGCCCCCATGGAAACTTATGTTGTATGCTTTTGTGAATGAAAATAGAGGAACCTTTGCAGATTCAGTAGTTACAATATCTGCTGCAGTCACCCCTTCATAAGGTATACCGTTGGGTCTATGTACTAAGCCTTGGACAGAGGTAAAGTACCAACCAACCAGCTAAACTGTAATTTTTCAAACACAGCCTGTAACATGGCAGTTAGAAACTGATTGGCTGGATCTTTGGGGTTTATTCATGAAGCAGTGAAACAAGTGGAGAAGCTAGTCAGTGGAGAAGTTGCCCATGGCAATCAATCAGTGTTGAGGTAACATTTATAAAGTGCATTCTATAAAATGATACATAGCAGCTGATTGGTTGCCATGGGCAACTTCTCCACTGGCTCACTTCTTCACACTTTTCACTGCTTCATGAATAGACCCTCTAATCGCTGTCCACTTTATCTCTCTCCAAGGCTTAGTATATAGATCCCACAGTACTTAAATATTGCAAGTATCATACGTAAACATCTGTTTTCACAGGATTTCCTCCAATATAGGTTTAATAATTAGGCCCCTCGGTGAGATTACCTAACATGTGAATTCCTATGCTGATACTTATTATGTATGTTACTAAGGTAAATGTATGAGGGTAACAAACTGTATAACAATACAACAGCTAACCTTGCTATGCTTCATAGATAACTGTGGGAGTTAAAGTCATAAAATAATAATTAAAAAAAATTGAACATGGGGTTTACTGCAGTATATACCTGTAAAAGTCCTATGGTATTCTTGAGAGGTATAAAACAGGATCACCTGAGAAATCTTCAACTAGCTGAATAGGGAGAAAATACACAATTAACCATACATTAATTAAACACGACTCTGAATATTACCTCCTTTGGGGAATCTTTTTGTCATCTCTTTAGTATGCAGTTCTTTTAACAAACGCATTCTTTATCAAACATAATGTAATTTTGCTCATTTTTTTTTCTACTTTGCAAATATTATCCATCCCCTACTGTGCCAATATTCCCTATTCTTATTACTGTGTATACTAATTTCCATATATATCTTTTTGCCTCCTTTCATTATATTGCCATCAATTGTACATCTCTGCATAAACTGTTGATACTTTGTATTATCTCTGATAATAATGGTGTTAACTTAAAGCCAATATGTCTTTGAAGCAACCTTTAAGTCAACATTCTCAGGTTGCCAGGGAAACGCAGCAGTAATTGAAACATACCTTTATTCATTTTATTCATGACTCCTGTACAAATATAAATGAACGTAAACCACAAAAAATGATACGAAGATAAAAATATCACATATTAGTATAGCGCTCTATAACGCATAGGTTATGATTGCATGTTTAAGGTAGTCAAACACTTTGGGAAGCTGTAATGTAGTAAATCAAAAAGGGTTAATATACAGTAGCTATAAGTATTAAAAATATACATTTTAAATGTAGCAGCTATCTGTTGAACCGTTTGCGAAGTTATGTATTGTGTTAAATAAATGAAATACACTTAATTTAGATTTGCCTCAGTTATTCCATCTACATACGGTATAACGTCATACTAGATTTAAATAAACATTAGCTGTTTAATACCCATAAATAGCATAGGACCTTTACTATCCTTGCTGTAATTACAAGTCATTTTTTCCACCCTATTGCAGTAAATACTCCCCGCCTAGGATTTCTTCAGTAAGAGACTCCCCCACACATCTTAGAAAAGTTGATCCACCAATGTCAAGAAATCTTCACCCATGGTTAGCTACAGAAAATGAATCTATTGCAAGGGCGTAGCTACCATAGGTGCAGGAAGTGCAGCTGCTATGGGGCCCAGAGCTGAGAGGGGCCCACCTTCCCTGTCACAGTTACGTGTTATATAAAAAAATTACCATTGGGTGTTATGTAGGGGTCCTTTCAAACTTTGTCCTTGGTGCCTGCAATATATCTAAGTATGCCCCTGGACCTGCTCATTGTAGTGTGGTATAAAATGAACTGGAGGGCATTTTAATGTTATATAATATAAACCGGGGCACTGTAATGAGGCACATTATGAATAGGGAGCACTATATATCATAATGTGAATTGGGGGTACTGTGTGGCATAATGTGTACTGGCAGCTCTGAAATGTGACATATGGTGAATTTAAGCACTGCTGCGATTCATAAAAGAAACTAGGGCACTACTATGGGGCATAACATTAAATAAGGCTCTACTATGGCTCAGAAAATGAACTAGGGCACTATTATAGGGTATAACATTAACAACTGCTGCAGAGAAGTGTCTCTCTAGAAGCATTGGGACGGGGGCCCATTCAAAATGTTGCTATCGGGCCGACAAAGTTCTGGCTATGCCCCTGATCTATTGGCTACTAAACCTGAAATACTTTCCAACTACCTACAGAACATGAGACACTGCATGATGTAGTAGTGCTTTTACAGCGTTAGGGCATGGTAATTAGGAGGCGGAGGGAGAAAGTAAAATTCACAGTTTCTCCTATCCCAGAAAATACAGGTAGTCAAATTCAGTGACAGCTGACATGAAAAAGGAGATTATAAAATAAATTCTTCAGCCATACTGTAAGTAATTCTGGGTGGGTTGTACTAACGGGAAAATGCAGGAAAAACACAGTTTTCAGGGTTTTACCGCATTTCCTGTATGTACTTAGAAGGTCATTCCTGTGATGTTAGTGTATTAGAATGCTTAATATTTGTAGACACTCCCTTACTAATCTGTGTAAGCCTGAATCTTCAGTGATGGTCTCTGGGACCAGGGGGATGCTGGGAAGTGGGCGGTCCAGTGTGCAGTGTGCCTGGAGTTGGTGATGGAATAAAGCAGCACAGCAGTGAACTCACATGTCTCTGTGTCCTGATGACTGGATTTACAAACATATGAACAAAACATGGTGTCAGAAGAAGTTTAACTTGGACTGCTAGTGCTCTCAGAGTGTGAAAGAATCCTGCAGCAGTCTGTGGCTGTGATACTCAGTGTCTGCAAAGTCTGCCGTGTGCTCCTCTCTTCAAACAGTGAGTAACCATGGATAAACTAGCTCCTCCAACTGGCATGCTGATGTCTGGTAACTTAAAGAAAAACAATAGGAGAGCGCTGATTTAATCTGTTTGTAGATTTTATTAGATATTTATATACTAAAATTAATACCGGCCAGTATCCATAAAAATATATCACATTTATTACAATAAAACAACTGAAAAGACAGCGACCTAAAAGACTATAATATGTCTACACACCAAGTCTCTATTGAGTAACCTCAAATGATACTTTGTATTACCTCCACTGGCAACACTTGCTGTTTAATGGACATATACTATGTATCCAATAATGCATGTACTTGAGGAAGCCGCCGAGGTTGGAAGGCGGGGAAATGCGTCTGTTTAATCTCCCATTGACGGGTTTTAGCGGAGGTGCACTTACTAGCTGGCCGGCCGAGAATTCACCCCACTGCAAACGGGGTATAAGAGGAGGAGAAGTGACCGTATACTCCGGATAAGGCTGGCAAACGAGCAGCCGGGAGGAACATCACTGCCATTGAGATTATTTCTGGACTCCAGATAAGGCTGAGAATGAGAGCTGCAGCCGGAAGGATGATCATTTAATCAGGCTGTGACAGGTTTGCCCACTGAGACTATCACGTTGTGATTTTTACCTGTGTATGAGAGCTCTGGACTGTTTAAAAATATATTGCATGGCCATGCAGAAATGCACATAAAAACTTAATGTGACATCTAAGCCAAATATTATCAAGACATCTACTACAGCAGTGATTTTCAACCTTTTTCAACTCGCGGCACACCTACAAGACTTTAAAATTGCCAAGGCACACCATCAGTGCCCCACGGGATAAAAACCCCATACGCACACATTGGCCCCCATGGCAATTAAACAAAAACACAGGCCCCCACAGAAGTGCAAACACATTGGCCCCCACAGTACTAAAACTAATTTATAATAATGCCACACACTGTCCCCCAGAGTAATTCAACCACACACTCCCTCCCCAACTAATTTCACCTGCAACTTAACCTGGTCACTATTGGGTGGTCTTCAGTATGCCGGCTGTCGGGATCCCGGCGCACAGTATACCGGCGCCGGAATCCCGACAGCCGGCATACCGACACTTATTCTCCCTCGTGGGGGTCCACGACCCCCCTGGAGGGAGAATAAAATAGTGTGGCGCGCATAGGGGCTCATTTGCGCTCGCCACACTGTCGGTATGCCGGCGGTCGGGCTCCCGGCGCTGGTATGCTGGTCGCCGGGAGCTCGACCGCCGGCATACTACACCCTCACTATTTACAACTGTATAATGCAGAAGGAACCATCAGGACCACGTCTAAAATTCCCCACCAGCAGTACAAAATTGCCACTTCATATATGCAAAACTCCATATTGCATAAACATTATCCCCCACAGTAATTTCACACTGCCCCCCCAATAGAAAGTCCACTCACTGCACCCCCCAGTAATTCCACACACTGACCCCCCTCTCCCCCATAGTAATTCCATGCAATGTCTGCCCCCACCCCACAGTAATTCCACACATACATAATGGAAAAAATATATATAATATTATAAATAACCTGTACCTGATAAATCTGGGAGAAGTGAGGAGCATTGAGTGGATGGACCAGGCAGCGGCAGCAACAGCACCAGCACGGAGCAGCAGCAGCACGGAGCAGCAGTGGGTGGGCCGTGCGTGACCTATGACTCGCCATAGGTCATGGGTGGGTAGCGGAAGTGCACAGCACTGCCGAACCGGCTACTGACTGCAGTGGCAGCTGTGCTGGCATCTCTTGCGGGCAGCGCAGGTCTCTCTCTGGCGGGCGGCGCAGGTCTCTCTCTGGCGGGCGGCGCAGGTCTCTCTCTGGCGGGCGGCGCAGGTCTCTCTCTTTGGCGGGCGGCAGCGGCATCTCTGGCAGACGGCGGCATACCTGGCAACCGCTCGCGGCACACTAGTGTGCCGCGGCACAGCGGTTGAAAAACACTGTACTACAGTATAAAGATAATAGGTAAATTATCAACTATAAAGGAAGGAGCCCTTCAAGTACATGAATTATTGGATACATAGTATATGTCCAAGTGTTGCCAGTGGAGGTAATACAAAGTATCATTTGAGGTTACTCAATAGAGACTTGGTGTGTAGACATATTATAGTCTTTTAGGTCGCTGTCTTTTCAGTTGTTTTATTGTAATAAATGTGATATATTTTTATGGATACTGGCCGGTATTAATTTTAGTATATAAATATAAATATCTAATAAAATCTACAAACAGATTAAATCAGCGCTCTCCTATTGTTTTTCTTTATTTTGCTGGATATGAGGGGTTTATAAACCAATTACCCCTGGGAAAGCTGCTATTTTTTCTGTTCAATAAGGGAGCCAGGATTTTGTTGTGTGTGTCTGGTAACTTGTCTGAAAACTGGAAAAGATTTAAGCAAAGGTTTAATATATATCTTGCTGCATGTGGAGATGATACAGAGGCTGACAAAACGAAGGCATCCATTTTCCTCCATGTGATAGGAGAGGATGTGCTGGACATTTATAATAGTTTTCAGTTTGCTGAGGGGCAGAATATGGTGCTATCTTCTATAATGCAAAAGTTTGAAGATTACTTTGTGCCAAGGAAAAATGTGACATATGAAAGATATAAGTTTTTCACATGTGATCAGAAGTCAGTATGTTACAGAGCTGCAATCACTCAGTAAAACCTGTGAGTTTGGTGATTTAAAGGATTCACTGATTAGAGATCGTATTGTCTGTGGAATACCTGATAATGGACTCAGAGAGAGATTGCTGAGAGCAAGACCTAACACTAGAAAAGGCAGTGACTATGTGTAGATCTGCAGAAATAACTAGATTTCAAGGCAAAACGTTATACAAGGACGCTGATGCTGCTGTATATGTAGTGCAGAAAACAGAGCAAAGCAAACCTCCATTGTCAAGAATGAAGCAGTCTAAGCCACAGTCTAATAAGGAAATGTGTAGTAGATGTGGAATTGCTCACAATCCTAAAATGTGCCCTGCTTATGGTAAAACCTGCATGAAATGTGGTAGACTTAATCACTTTGCCAAATGCTGTAAAATTAAAAGTAAAACAACCAAAGTGCATGCTGTTAAACAAACAGATGAATTCTTTGTGGATTGTGTCAAAGTCGAAAAATATTACAGAACACACAGCACGTATAAAATACACACACATGCCCACTGCGCGTGCACTTGTTCCGCCGTGCGTGCATATATCTGCAATTTGCGCATGGTCACTCCCGTGGTCCTGCGCGTGGTATGGGTATTTACGGCAGAGTTTGTTAATGCATGGAGGGCTATCAAAACATTACATATTTAATCCAAATAGTGCACATTGTACACATAGTCCCCGTGCACCACATCAGCAAGTATCAACAGTTTAAATGATTCCAGAACAAAGGGATTCACCTTTGCATGATAGGAGGGGACAGACTAAGGTTATAAGGTGGTGTCTGGTATCCAGCTGTAGGGTATTTTAAGGGTAACATTCCGGTGTTGGTTTGAGGAAGATCGCATGTTCCTGCGTATAGTTATGTGCAGAAGCAGAATATAGATATAAACTGTATTTACTGTATATTATGTATGCGGCGGGAATCCAGAGGAGACCACCCACAAGAGCAGTTGAGAAAGACATCGCCCACCTTTTCAAATTAACCTATGACCTCTCCTGTACTGTAAAGATGCATCCCTGTGTCCAATGGACAAAGGGATTACAGTATCCATTGTATTGCTTTTGGAAGTATTGTATAAAAAGCCTGTTGCTGCCTGGCCGGTCAGAAGACTCTCAATGCTATCTACCTGATTAGCGGAGGACTGGACCAGGAAGCACATGCGAATATTCTCACGTATGTACATTGACTGTAGCCATTTACTCTGTTGTATTGTAGTGCATAATTTGTATTGTTAAACCCCCTTTCAGATATATTACTCTGTGGTGTCGGAACCCAGTGATTAACTACAAATCGGTGTTGTGTCCTCTTTTCCCTGCTAGGGTTTAAAGTGTATTACATCTCCTAACTGTATAAGGTTTAAATTGTATTACATCTCCTAACTGTATAAGGTTTAAAGTGTATTACATTGCCTAACTGTATAAGGTTTTAATTAAAGTGTATTAATTGAGTGTGTACGCGCTGCGTGTACTTTGTACCCCCAGCGCGGCATTTCTACGCAGAGTCCGTACATGGTACGGGACTCATTACGCAAATAGCGTAAAAGGTATATAGAGTGAATATTAAGTTTAGCGGCCGTAGCGGCTCCATGGTAAAAGTGTGTTTAAAGGTATAGCTTTATGGTTTAAGATAATATCGACATTATCAATTGGGGGCATCGTCCGGTTTTTCCACATACCTGCAGCCTAGCAGGTTAAAGCAGACTTTATCTATCAGCAAAGGGCGGACAGGTATCCTATGTAAACTTTTTTCTGGCCGCAGGATACACTGGAAAACTCTATTTTATTGCTGATTAGATGGCGTCTGCTCTGCATGGTTTGTAGGGATGCTGGTGGGACCCGTAAAGTAAATAAGCAAAGCTATTTAAAAAGTCTGTGAATTTCTGTTTAGCGCCAAATGCGCACACAACACAAGCGTACACCTGTACTTTGTATACCTGCTCATATTGTTGCCATAAATACTGATTACTAGATTCATTTAGACCTGTGCGGATCAATTTGTTGCTATTTAGTTAAAAATATAGAATAAATATTGAGGAAGTAAACATAAAACACAAATACAGTCTGGCCTAGTTAAACAGGTTTATACAGAAAGAAACTGTGTTTTGTTAAGTAAACGATTATAGGTAATATCGCTTACATTTATAGAAGTGTGGGATTTGTACTATTGCGGACGTACGGTTTTTGTACATGTGTCTCGGACAAAATACGGGACTGCGTACGCAACGTAAAAACATACACACGGTCACGTGTTTACGCAACGTGCGTAAGGGTACGACCGCTAAGTACAAATTACACAATAGCATTTAGTTTAGGGGCGGAACAGTAGCCACGCTACATTAGCACAAATTGCTCGGTTTTCCAAGATTTAGTTTAAATAAAACCTTTTTTACTGCATTGCCTCTGGTACTAAGGCTGTTTATCTGAATGAAAGATAATTTTCTGTACAGAAAAACCAAAGTGTATTTGAGTGAATGAACATGAGTGAGCAAACATTATAAAGGTGTTGTGGACCCAGGGAATTCGGGATCCCGTAGAAGTGGTACATCAAGTGAGTGGAGACTTGGTGGCGTGAGGCAGCTGACTCACGTTAATATAGATTGAAGTACAAAGGAGCAAGGTAGCAGAGTACCGCAGACCAGAAGGTCAGCGAGGTTTAGAGTACCGCAGACCAGAAGGTCAGCGAGGTTTAGAGTACCGCAGCCCAGGGGGTTAGCGAAGGTTTACCCATTTCGTTTTCTTTTATACACTCCGGCTGAGGTTTCGCAGCCTGAAAAATCGATTCCAGTGGTCGTACGGCGGATAAGTAACAAGTACCTATACGCTGTGCGATTGGACCGCGCGTTCGTTGGTGCAATATTTAGCGCAACGTGATACCATTTTTACAAGCTTTGCGTAAAATCGCGGTATCATTAGCGATATATATAGCATATGCAAGTGTGATTTGTGTATAATAAAGGTTTAGGGAGTTTTCGCTGGTCTCTCTCAGGAAATCTCCAACAACTTATATTTACTGGAAAGGGTAAGTTATTCCCAGATACTTCCAGTAAATAGAGGTTACATAGGGCCCTAGGTTGGGTACATTGCCTTCGCTATCAACAGTGTATGGTAGTACTGGCCAACGTGGGCGTGAGTGGGTGAAAGCACTCGGAGAACTTTCACCGTTGCCTTATATTGAGTATTTTTTTTTTTTTTGTGGGATTAGCCGAAAGGACAATACCTGCAAAAATATGGGGGCCAGTTGCTCAAGTAAGGGACGTTTAACCAGGGTTCAGGTTGACATACCGTGGCCCAGGGGGTCAGCGAGGTTCATAATGTGTGAGAAGTATGGACCACACACAGAAGTTTTGTGCAATGAATGGGTACGTATGACTGCGGAAGATAGGGAACCATTGCCTAAGGTAGGCAGTTTTGAACCAAAGGTATTGCAGAATTAAAGGATTAGGATATGTCTGATAAAATCCCAAAAGCAAAGGGTCAGACACACAAACTGTTTAAATTGATGGCAGCAAGAGGGCGATATGCAAAGAGAATTAGCTCACGCAGCAGGTTCCAAAGCTGGCAGGAAAATGATGGCAACCGCACCACCACCACCACCGTATATTGTAGGGGAGAAAGTGGCTACAGACAATGATATATTGGTATCCGATAAGAGTATAGTTGATAAATGTACTAACGCTAACCCTTGCCAGTTGTATCCCATTTTAAATTTTCCCCAGGACTGCGAGCAAGAAGATGAGCCCAGCACGATATCGGCACTCTCTCTAGCAGCCACCATACAGAATACTCAGGTGGGCACGGCCCAACCAGTAAGATCAGTAGTAAGGCCCCCTAGCAGAGGGATAAGTGAGGTCGTGTCCACAGGTAAGTACGGTACCATACATTATGCAGAGACAATAGCACCTCAGATTGTGGAGTCAACTCAGAATGACGTAATTGAATTAAACCCTGTCAGGGTGATCGCAGTCCCCAATGGGAAGACTGACGCTCAGGGAGTCACTCCCATCAGAAACATTGCTATGCATTGTCCCTGGTCCCGGACAGAATTGAGGACAAATATGTCTGAATTTCCCGATCCCAGAAAGGATCTAGTCCTATGCCAGAGGTTCATTAAAGAATTAGGTAACGCCACCGAACCCACAAACAAAGATTGGCGAACAGTGCTACGGGTATGTTTACCTTCCAATATTGACCCCGCGAAATTCATTACTGATTGTAAACTAGATGCAGAAGTACCTCTCACTGATGAGTACACTCAGGAGAATGTACGACAAATCAATCTGCAATTAGGAGTATATTTCCCTACTGTTGTCAAATGGAATAAAATCTTTTCCATAAGACAAAAAGAAGGTGAAATGGCATCTGAATATTTCCACCGAGCACTGCAGGAAATGGCTAGATACACTGGGATCGAGGACATTAAGGACAATGTACATCACAGGGAGGTAGCTGTGTCAGTATTAATGGACGGTTTAAAAGAGACATTAAGAACAAGGGTACAAACCACTCTACCTAACTGGAGAGGTATCTCGGTGGCGGCATTAAAAGAGTCCACTATCGAGCATGATCGGAACGTCATTAAGCACAGAGAGTCACAGGGGGATAAGCTGATGACAGTAAGTATAAATGCTCTTACAACCAAACCGCATCAGCCAAAACCCCAGACCCCTGATGGTAAGTCACGTGTAGTAGTATGCTATAACTGTCAGAAGGAAGGACATTTTGCATGGAATTGTAGGTATACAAACACACATAAGGTATACCGACCCCCTAGACCAGGATATGAACCACACTATAATACACATAATAGGGATCAGGGATCGCATAGGAGAAGTTATGAGCCACATGCAGGGGAAACAAGGAGGTACTCACCAAGGAGGGACTGGCAGGCCTCCGAAAATTCTCAGTTACCCCCCTCACATATTGTAGCTGCCAGTGCGCTGCGGGAGGGTCACAATATAAAATAGGGGTTGGGCCACACCTGTAGACAGCAGCCAGTGAAGTTGATTGCTAGCCTTGGTAGTGAACCTGAGGTCACAGTTGATGTAGCTGGTAGATCATTACCTTTTCTCTGTAGATACAGGGGCGGCCAGGTCAGTGTTAAATTCGACGGTAGGTATGAAAACCACGGGTAAAACAATTTCGGCAATGGGAGTAACAGGAGTAGTGCAACACTACCCTTTGAGTAGACCTGCGGAGATTGCGATAGGGCCTTTGCAGACCAAGCATTCCTTTTTGCTAGCTGCATCAGCTCCGACTAATCTACTTGGGAGAGATTTATTGTGTAAAATGAGGTGTGTCATATATTGTACTCCTGAGGGTGTCTTCTTGGATATACCCGACAATCACGTTCAGGAAGTGCAGGATATGTTAGACACCCCACAAAGGCTAATGTCACACTCTGCTGTTATAGACAGGTGTCCATCAAAGGTAGAGGAAATGATCTCACGAATACCAGGATCCCTCTGGACCAAAGATGGACAAGACACTGGATTGATGGCGAATGTAGCTCCAGTAGTAGTGCAAATAAAAGATGGTAGGATAGCTCCAAATATCCCTCAGTATCCACTGAAGCCAGAGGTGGAATTAGGAGTGTACCCAGTCATAGAGCGCTTGCTACAACAGGGCATCCTAGTCAGGACATCCAGCACTGCCAATAGTCCCATCTTCCCTGTGAAAAATAGTGGGGGGAGGGGTTACAGGCTAGTGCAGGATCTAAGGGGGATAAACAAGATAGTTGAGAGCCAATTCCCTGTAGTGCCAAATCCAGCTGTCATCCTCATGCAAATTCCCCCTACTGCAAAATTTTTCACTGTCATTGACCTCTGTTCTGCCTTCTTTTCTGTCCCTCTGCACCCTGACAGCCAATACCTGTTTGCATTTACATACAGGGGAGTACAGTACACCTGGACTCGTCTACCCCAAGGTTTCATTGACAGCCCAAGTATTTTCTCCCAGGCTTTACATGACTGTTTACAATCCTTTCAACCTGAGAGCGGATCAGTATTAATACAGTATGTAGATGACTTACTGCTGTGTTCTTATTCACTCGAATCGTCCTTGAAAGACACGAAACAGCTTCTGTTCTTTCTAATACGGGACACAAGGTTTCAAAGGATAAGTTGCAGATGTGCCAGACCAGGGTAAAATATTTGGGACATTGCTTGACGCAAGGACTTAGACACCTCACCGCTGATAGAATACAGGCGATTCGCGACATGACTCTGCCACAAACCCAGCAACAGATCCGCACTTTTCTTGGAATGTGTGGGTACTGCAGAAACTGGATCCCAGGGTTCTCCATACTGGCTTTACCTTTGCAAGAAATGGTCTCTTCGAACAAACCAGATCGGATCTCGCACACAGATGAGTCCGAACTAGCATTTGAGAGACTCAAACAGTGCCTATCACAGGCACCTGCATTAGGCATGCCAGATTATGGGAAACCCTTTGAATTGTACGGTACGGAAAGTGCTGGGTGTGCGGCAGGTGTCCTAAAACAGAGACATGGTGATGCCAGCAGGCCGGTAGCTTACTACAGTGCACAGTTGGACACCGTAGCACGGTCTCTCCTCACATGCTTGCGAAGTGTTGCAGCGATAGCTTTGCTAGTAAGTAAAAGCGAAGATGTAGTGTTAGGACATAACCTGACAATCCATACACCTCATGCAGTGTCAGCCTTACTGAACTCCGCCCAAACCAGACATGTCTCATCGGCACGGTTTACAAAGTGGGAATTAGTACTAATGGCCACTGTAAATATCACCATAAAGAGATGCAGCGCACTAAATCCTGCCGGGTGTGCCTGGACAGGCACAAAGGGTGGAGGATGAGAATGATGGTGAAGGAGGATTTAGTGCAGACACTGACACGCATGATTGTATGGAATACCTGAACCAGACTTTCACTGCAAGACCCGACATTAGTGACAACCCACTGGAAGGCGTAGATTTTACTTTTTACACTGACGGTAGTTGCCACAGACAGACGGACTCGGGAGACCTGTGTACTGGGTATGCAGTCGTAGATGACAGAGGTATCATAGAAGCTGAACCCCTGGGCCCACCGCACTCAGCACAAGTTGCTGAGCTGGTCGCCCTAACCAGAGCGTGTGAATTGGCTAAGGGTAAGTCAGCCAATATATACACAGATTCTAGGTATGCCTTTGAAGTAGTGCATGATTTCGGGTCCCTATGGCGCCTCAGAAATTTCATGATGGCAGCTGGCACACCTGTAGCGCATGCATCCCACATAAAAAGGCTTCTAACAGCGATACAAGAACCAGACAGAGTGGCTGTTATCAAGTGCAAAGCACACACTTACAACCAAGATCCAATCTCACTTGGTAACAGCCGGGCAGACGAAGCTGCTAAATCAGCAGCCAGCACCCCCATACAAACAGATATCACATCACTGATGACATTCAACACAATCAACACACAAAAATTAATTGAAATGCAAAATTTGTGTTCTCCACAGGAAAAGGCGGTCTGGAGGTCAAAGGGGTATGGCCAGGAGTCCTCAGGACTCTGGACAGGTGGACAGGGTAAGCCAGTGGCCCCCAGAGCATATCTTCCAAGCTTAGCTGAGGCGGCACACGGTCTGACTCATCTGGGTAAAGAGGGTATGTGTAAGCTGGTGAGAACCTACTGGTGTGCGCCAGGATTCTCTTCTCATGCGGGTAAGAGAGCAATGACATGTCTTACTTGCTTGAGGAAGAATATTGGAAAGTCAATACCAACAGAACCATCCCATATCCCTCCGTCAGACGGCCCTTTTCAGGTAATACAAATTGATTTCATACAGTTACCACCCTGTAGGAATTTAAAATATGTGTTAGTCTGTATTGATGTGTTTTCGAATTGGGTAGAAGCGTTCCCTGCTGCCACAAATACTGCTACGTTCACTGCAAAGAAAATTGTGCAGGAATTTGTGTGTAGATATGGTATCCCCAGGATAATTGAAAGCGATAGGGGTACCCATTTTACAGGTGAAGTCTTTCAGGTTATGTGCAAACTGATGGGAATTAATAGCAAGCTGCATACTCCGTACCGCCCACAGGCGAGTGCGAAGGTGGAGAGAGTAAACAGCACTATTAAGAACAAGCTGAGCAAAGTGATGGCTGAAACTGGATTGTTGTGGCCAGAAGCTTTGCCACTAGTATTGTACAGCATCAAACCACTCCCAGGTCCCCCCTTAACCTATCACCCTTTGAGATTCTTTTTGGCCGACAACCCCATGTAATGATAGACCCCCAGGATGATTTGAAATGCAATAACGAAGTGACTGTAAAATATTTGGTTAAGATGAGCCAGCAGCTGAGGAATCAAAACAGAAATCTAAAGCTGGTGATTCCTGACCTGCCAAACAGTAATTGTCATTACATTGAACCTGGAGATTATGTAATGATTCGAAATTTTCTACGCTCAGGTTGCCTCATTGACAGGTGAGAAGGACCGTACCAAGTCTTACTAACCAGCACGACAGCATTAAAGGTTGCCGAAAGAGAGACTTGGGTCCACTCGTCCCACTGTAAGAAGGTCGCTGACCAAGAGAGAACCTGTGACAAATAGCCGAGTGTAGAGAACATCGTATCACTGGAGTGTCTGTTCCGGGAAGGCTGAGAGGCAGTACTGTTGAGACGGCACCTGAGCGTGGAGAACAACAAGACCAGAGGCGGTTGTCGCACCAGTTTTTTCCTTTTTATTATTTTCTCCATCTCCCACTACCCTCCTTTTCTCCTCCTTACCTTTCTCCCCCTTCTTGGTTCCTTTCTCTTCCCTTAACTTACCCCAAGAGACTGCGTTCCGGGTTTTCCTGTTAATCCTGTTGTTGACCAGAACAGTCTGTTTCGGTGAGAGTCCCAGAGAGGTCGAGAAAGGATCTGGAATGGGTTCTGATGGCGAGGATGGTTTTGTAGAATTCCAAGAGCAACACATCACTCGAGCAAAGGCGAGTATCAGAAAACGATCTGGTAGTCAGGGAGCTCGGAGGCACTGTGAAGGGTTACTGGCTGAGGAAAATTGCATTTGTAGGAATTGTGAGAACATAGTCGAGGATGGCTGCATCCAGAGATGTCAGTCCAGCCTTAATATCAACATGGACCGTCATCCATTGAGTGACTACCACTGACTAGTGGGTAAGGTCTTAAACCAGACAGAATGCTGGGTGTGCTCACAAGTACCTCAAGGTCAGAGCAAGTCAGGATTAGTACCGTACCCTTTAGCAATAGATGAGGTACTCGAATTACGGGGTGGGAGACCGGTGGACAAGAAATTTAATATTTCTAGGCCCCCTAGTTTGAAGCTCCACCAGTATCATGTAGATAGATCCTTAGTGTGTTTCAACATTTCCAATTACCGAAAACCAGTAAATTGGGAGGTGACATTGAATAACCAGACCATGGCCTTTTCACATAGAGCTGATAGGATACCCATAGACTCTGAACTTGTACGCCAAATAGCCAACAGTGGAAGGTATTTTCGGTATAGGTATACTCGAGGAAGCAAGACCATGTGGGTTGGAGAAGTATCACCAGGGTACTGTGCTCATATCATACAGCCTGATACTTGTACTGAACAGATGGGAGAACTAGGGATTGGGTTTTTTCACTTGGAAAGTTTGTAATATGGTAATGTCATATTCTGTCCTGTATGTTCTCCCCGATGATGCCTATTTCATATGTGGGAGGAAGGCGTATAAGTGGCTTGCCCCGAACTCAGAGGGATTGTGTTATGTTGGAAGAGTGTTGCCAGAGGTCATGACCATAACCCATGATAAGATGAAAGATGTTCACCGCAGTGCTCAGGCTCCTTATACTCATACTCACTATGAACACATCGTCAAGAGACACCTCATAGATAGTAACATAGTAACATAGTATCTGAGGTTGAAAAAAGACAATTGTCCATCGAGCTCAACCTATTTGTGGTCTCCTATGCATGATGATTTGACTAAAATTTCTGACTGATGCTGCTGTCAGCCGTTGCATTTTATCCCTATTTATAGTAACTATAATGCATGACTATGCACCATACCCCTGGATATCCTTATCCATTAGGAATTTATCTAACCCATTCTTAAAGGTGTTGACAGATTCCGCCATTACAACTCCCTCTGGCAGGGAATTCCAAACACGTATTGTCCTTACCGTGAAAAAGCCTTTACGACGTATTGTGCGGAATCTCCTCTCCTCTAACCTGAGCGAGTGTCCACGAGTCCTCTGTGTTGATCTAACCAAAAACAGGTCCTGCGCAAGCTCTGTGTATTGTCCCCTTTTATATTTGTAGATGTTGATCATATCCCCTCTTAGTCTCCGCTTTTCCAATGTAAACATGCCTAGTCTTTCAAGCCTTTCCTTGTATTCCATCATCTCCATGCCCTTAATTAGTTTGGTCGCCCTCCTCTGTACCTTTTCTAGCTCCAGGATATCCTTTTTGTAGTACGGTGCCCAGAATTGTACACAGTATTCAAGGTGTGGCCTCACTAGTGATTTATATAACGGGAGTATAATACTCTCGTCCCTAGCATCAATACCCCGTTTTATGCATGCTAATATCTTATTAGCCTTCTTTGCTGCAGTCCTACTTTGGGTACTACTGCTTAGCTTGCTATCTATGAGGACACCTAAGTCCTTTTCCAGTACAGAATCCCCTAATTTTACCCCATTTAGTAGGTAGGTGTAATTTTTGTTCTTGTTACCACAGTGCATTACCTTACACTTGTCTGTGTTGAAGCGCATTCTCCATATGGCTGCCCATGCTTCTAATTTAACTAAGTCGTTCTGAAGAGACTCGGCATCCTCCTCTGTATTTATAGCCTTACACAATTTGGTATCATCTGCAAAAATTGACACCATGCTCTCTAGACCTTCTGTTAGGTCGTTAATGAAAATATTGAACAATAGCGGTCCTAATACTGAGCCTTGCGGCACACCACTTAGCACTTCAGTCCAAGTTGAAAAAGATCCATTAACCACAATGCGCTGCTCCCTATTATCTAACCAGTTTTTGACCCAAGTGCATATTGTGCTTCCTAGCCCTGATTCTTGTAGCTTGTAGATAAGTCTCATGTGTGGTACAGTATCGAACGCTTTGGCAAAGTCTAAAAAGATTACAGCCACGTCTTTACCCTGATCTAGGTTTGCGCTTACTGTTTCATAAAAGCCAAGTAAGTTGGTTTGACAGGATCTGTCCTTCATAAACCCATGTTGATTCCTTTTAATGACCTTATTGACTTCAAGGAACTTCTGAATACTATCTCTTAGAATACCTTCCAATACTTTCCCCACTATAGATGTAAGACTAACTGGTCTATAATTACCTGGTTAGCTTTACTTCCCTTTTTGAATATAGGCACTACTTCCGCTATACGCCAGTCTTTGGGAACCATACCTGATATAACTGAATCCTTAAAGATCAAAGATAGCAGTTTTGCCAGTTCAGAGTGAAGCTCCATTAGAACCCTTGGGTGAATACCATCGGGCCCTGGTGATTTATTAATCTTTAAATGTTTTAATCGGTCACAGACTACTTCCTCGCTTAAATTAGTACCTATCAGTGGGATATTCTCATTATTGAGATTGTGTGTCAGTCCCTGAATTGGGTCCTCTCTAGTGAATAGTGTGTCGCTATGTCATTATCATTTTTGCTTAAGACTCCCAACTTGTCTTTTAAAGGGCCTATACTCTCCTTCTTTAATCTCTTGCTATTAATGTATTTAAAGAATTTTTTGGGATTCGCTTTGCTTTCCTTTGCTACTAGTTTTTCAGTTTCTACTTTAGCCGCTCTTATTTCCTTTTTGCAAATTTTGTTACATTCCTTATAGTGCTGAAATGACTCTGCTTCCCCGTCAGATTTGTATTTTTTAAATGCTCGCCTTTTCTTGCCCATAAGTTCCTTAATCTTTTTGTTAAGCCACATCGGTTTATGATTTTTATTCCTTTTTTTGCTGCTCATAGGAATAAATTTGAGTGTAATTTTAGCTAGCAGGAATTTTAGTACCTCCCATTTCTCCGTAGTATTTTTTCCTAAAAACAAACCTTCCCATTCAATATCCCTGAAAAATACCCTCATCTTTTCAAAATTTGCTTGCTAAAGTTTAGAGTCCTAGTTGAGCCAGTATAGGGCTGTTTATGGAAACTGATATTGAATGTGACCATATTGTGGTCGCTGTTTCCTATGGGTTCCCCTACTATAATACCTGATACCAAATCCCCATTGTTTGTTAATACCAGGTCTAAGATTGCATTGTACCTAGTTGGTTCCTCAATTAGTTGGACATTGCCCCTAGCAGTATCACATGAATCGTTTTTCCAGTTTATCTCTGGATAGTTAAAATCTCCCTTCACTACTATGTCTCCTACTCCTGCTGCTTTTTCAATTTGCTTTAGTAACAATTCCTCATCAGATGCGTTGATACCAGGTGGCCTATAGCATACACCCAATACTAACTTTTTTTATTCCTTTTTCCCCGCATGCAATTTCTACCCATAATGTCTCGACAGTGTCTACAGTCCCCTCTTGAATATCTTCCTGTATATCAGGTTTTAAAAACGGCTTTACGTAAAGACACACCCCTCCACCCTTTTTATTTAGTCTGTCTCTCCTAAACAGTGTATAGCCCTCTAGATTGACAGTCCAATCATGAGATTCATCCCACCAAGTTTCAGTAATGCCTATAATATCATACTGTTTGCTTGCTGCAAGTATTTCTAGTTCACCCTTTTTACCAGTTATGGTTCTGGCGTTTACATACATACAACTAAGATAAGTATTTTCCCTTGCATTAGGGACATCTTTCACCTTATGTAGCAATGATGACCTGTAATCGTCATTGGATAGTGCTTTGGTAAAATCTCTTTTAGTACCCATGTTAGTAACCTTACCGCCTGCTCTTACCCTCCCCCCATCTTCTCCCCCATTTCGTTTACTACCGCCATCCCCACTATTCTCACTGCATGACCAGTAGTTTCTAGCTAAACCCTCCACCCAGGCTCCTAGTTTAAAATCTCCTCCAACCTTCTAACCATCCTTCCCCCCAGCACCGCTGCACCCTCCTCAGTCAGGCTTATATAGGCTCAGCCAGCTGCTTTAATCAGCCCCTCCTCCTCCTGATTACTCACACCTGAGTTAACCCCTCTGGCTTTTCACCTCACACTTTTTTTTCCCCCTCCAAAAAAGAACCCAGTACAGATATATTAAAACAAAAAAGAAACAGTATAGATACAAACAATCAGATTCAGATTAACTTTCTCTCACAATATTACTATCCCTATATGGATAGACAGAGATTAATCAGAGTTCACCTTTTTGCTGTTTACAACTCACACTTAGAAATCCAAGCAGCACTTAATAAAGACAAGCCTTTACACAGAGCACGTAGCCTCTGATTTGATCCACGAATCCACCGGGATTCAATTCCTTCTCGCATTAGACATCACCCGTACTGCCAGAGGAATTATAAATTATAGGTATATCCATGCGCTAGCGAACTTGATAGATAATATCACTGAGATGTATGACGACACCTTCAGGTATACGGGTAGGGAGTTGCAAGCTTACAAGACAGAACTGATCCAGCACAGGATGGTCCTCAATTATATCACAGCCGTGACGGGTGGGTACTGTGTCACTTTGGCAACTCAATATGGTGTGAAGTGCTGCACGTATATTACAAACAGCACTGACGACCCCACAGAGATTATCGATCAAAAGATGGATGATATATTGCAGTTGAAGTGGGAGTTCCGGAGGAGACACAACCTTACCCTGACCGCTGTGGGTAATGAGCTGACCGGCTCGGTCTCATGGTTGAACCCACGAAATTGGTTCTTAGGAATAGGAGAGTGGGCTCAAAATGTTATTATGAGTGTAGGAAAGTTTCTCCTTTGTATCCTGGGAGTCGTCATAATTATTGGCTTGATATTTAGGTTTGTTTGAATTCTAACGCGGCGCAAGCACGGCACAAATTTGATGAGTTTAAGGAGCGGAGGCATTGTTACAGCAGCAGATTTAATTTACGACCCATCCATAGAGACAGTGTTATGATAAGTATTGCAAATGAATTCCATGGCCTGTTTCTTTCACCCGTTTTTACTTTGTCTCCCCCTCTACCCAGATACACCGATCCGGAAAAGACATCGACTACACCCAAGAATGATTACAAAAATGTTATGTGAATGTATTTTAGATATGTGTCTTATCTTCATCTCTACAACCTTCAGTTAGTGACACACATAGTCGACAGGTGATATCCACATATACTAGCACTCACATATGTTCCCCCTCCATGTATCATCAACTAAATGTGCACCCCATTTGTTGGAACAAGAAGCCGAAAAGAGCTCGGTAGTGTTTGTTGGCCCACTTACAGACCCTTAATATGGGATAAGAAGGATTTAATGTATACTTCGCAATACCTCAAAGCTTTTCTAGAACATATACGGCACGATGATACATGCCCCTCAGACATGGATTCATACATACATTAGTGATGAGCGGGTTCGGTTTCTCGGAAACCGAACCCCCCCGAACTTCACGCTTTTTACACGGGTCCGAGGCAGACTCGGATCTTCCTGCCTTGCTCGGCTAACCCGAGCGCGCCCGAACGTCATCATCCCGCTGTCGGATTCTCGCGAGGCTCGTATTCTATCGCGAGACTCGGATTCTATATAAGGAGCCGCGCGTCGCCGCCATTTTCACACGTGCATTGAGATTGATAGGGAGAGGACGTGGCTGGCGTCCTCTCCGTTTAGAGTAGACTAGAGAGTAGTAGAGAGTAGAGACACTTGATTTACTAATTTTGGGGAGCATATTAGGACGGAGTACTACTTGCTGATAGTGTGACCAGTGACCACCAGTTTAATTAATCCGTTCTCTGCCTGAAAAAAAATGATACACAGTGTGACACAGTCACATACCATATCTGTGCTCAGCCTCAGTGTGCCCTCAGTGTGCTGCATCATCTATGTAATACTGTATATCTGACTGTGCTGAGTGCTCACTGCTCACACAGCTTAATTGTGGGGGAGACTGGGGAGCAGTTATAGCAGGAGTACATATTTTAACAGTGCACACTTTTGCTGCCAGAGTGCCACTGCCAGTGCCAGTGTGACTGACCAGTGACCACTGACCACCAGTATATTGTAATTGTCTGCCTGAAAAAGTTAAACACTCGTCGTGTGGTGTTTTTATTCTATAAACGCATTCTGCTGACAGTGTCCAGCAGGTCCGACATTATATAATATATACCTGTCCGGCTGCAGTAGTGATATATATATATTTTTTATATCATTATCATCCAGTCTATATTAGCACTGCAGCAGACGCAGTACGGTAGTCCACGGCTGTAGCTACCTCTGTGTCGGCAGTCGCTCGTCCATCCATTATTGTATACCACCTACCCGTGGTGTTTTTTTTTTTCTATCTTCTTGATACTAGTAGCTTACTTTAGGAGTCTGCAGTGCTGAGCTGACAGTGTCCAGCAGGTCCGTCATAATATAATATATACCTGTCCGGCTGCAGTAGTGATATATATATATATTTTTTATATCATTATCATCCAGTCTATATTAGCAGCAGACGCAGTACGGTAGTCCACGGCTGTAGCTACCTCTGTGTCGGCAGTCGCTCGTCCATCCATAATTGTATACCACCTACCCGTGGTGTTTTTTTTTTTTTCTATCTTCTTGATACTAGTAGCTTACTTTAGGAGTCTGCAGTGCTGAGCTGACAGTGTCCAGCAGGTCCGTCATTATATAATATATACCTGTCCGGCTGCAGTAGTGATATATATATATTTTATATCTCATTATCATCCAGTCTATATTAGCAGCAGACGAAGTACGGTAGTCCTCGGCTGTAGCTACCTCTGTGTCGGCAGTCGCTAGTCCATCCATAATTGTATACCACCTACCTGTGGTGTTTTTTTTTTTCTATCTTCTTGATACTACTAGTAGCTTACTTTAGGAGTCTGCAGTGCTGAGCTGACAGTGTCCAGCAGGTCCGTCATTATATAATATATACCTGTCCGGCTGCAGTAGTGATATATATATATATTTTTCATATCATTATCATCCAGTCTATATTAGCAGCAGACGCAGTACGGTAGTCCACGGCTGTAGCTACCTCTGTGTCGGCAGTCGCTAGTCCATCCATAATTGTATACCACCTACCTGTGGTGTTTTTTTTTTTCTATCTTCTTGATACTACTAGTAGCTTACTTTAGGAGTCTGCAGTGCTGAGCTGACAGTGTCCAGCAGGTCCGTCATTATATAATATATACCTGTCCGGCTGCAGTAGTGATATATATATATATTTTTTATATCATTATCATCCAGTCTATATTAGCAGCAGACGCAGTACGGTAGTCCACGGCTGTAGCTACCTCTGTGTCGGCAGTCGCTCGTCCATCCATAATTGTATACCACCTACCCGTGGTGTATTTTTTTTTTTCTATCTTCTTGATACTAGTAGCTTACTTTAGGAGTCTGCAGTGCTGAGCTGACAGTGTCCAGCAGGTCCGTCATTATATAATATATACCTGTCCGGCTGCAGTAGTGATATATATATATATTTTTATATCATTATCATCCAGTCTATATTAGCAGCAGACGCAGTACGGTAGTCCACGGCTGTAGCTACCTCTGTGTCGGCAGTCGCTCGTCCATCCATAATTGTATACCACCTACCCGTGGTGTTTTTTTTTTTTTCTATCTTCTTGATACTAGTAGCTTACTTTAGGAGTCTGCAGTGCTGAGCTGACAGTGTCCAGCAGGTCCGTCATTATATAATATATACCTGTCCGGCTGCAGTAGTGATATATATATATTTTATATCTCATTATCATCCAGTCTATATTAGCAGCAGACGCAGTACGGTAGTCCACGGCTGTAGCTACCTCTGTGTCGGCAGTCGCTAGTCCATCCATAATTGTATACCACCTACCTGTGGTGTTTTTTTTTTCTATCTTCTTGATACTACTAGTAGCTTACTTTAGGAGTCTGCAGTGCTGAGCTGACAGTGTCCAGCAGGTCCGTCATTATATAATATATACCTGTCCGGCTGCAGTAGTGATATATATATATATTTTTTATATCATTATCATCCAGTCTATATTAGCAGCAGACGCAGTACGGTAGTCCACGGCTGTAGCTACCTCTGTGTCGGCAGTCGCTCGTCCATCCATAATTGTATACCACCTACCCGTGGTGTTTTTTTTTTCTATCTTCTTGATACTAGTAGCTTACTTTAGGAGTCTGCAGTGCTGAGCTGACAGTGTCCAGCAGGTCCGTCATTATATAATATATACCTGTCCGGCTGCAGTAGTGATATATATATATATATTTTTTATATCATTATCATCCAGTCTATATTAGCAGCAGACGCAGTACGGTAGTCCACGGCTGTAGCTACCTCTGTGTCGGCAGTCGCTAGTCCATCCATAATTGTATACCACCTACCTGTGGTGTTTTTTTTTTCTATCTTCTTGATACTACTAGTAGCTTACTTTAGGAGTCTGCAGTGCTGAGCTGACAGTGTCCAGCAGGTCCGTCATTATATAATATATACCTGTCCGGCTGCAGTAGTGATATATATATATATTTTTTATATCATTATCATCCAGTCTATATTAGCAGCAGACGCAGTACGGTAGTCCACGGCTGTAGCTACCTCTGTGTCGGCAGTCGCTCGTCCATCCATAATTGTATACCACCTACCCGTGGTGTTTTTTTTTTTCTATCTTCTTGATACTAGTAGCTTACTTTAGGAGTCTGCAGTGCTGAGCTGACAGTGTCCAGCAGGTCCGTCATTATATAATATATACCTGTCCGGCTGCAGTAGTGATATATATATATATTTTTTATATCATTATCATCCAGTCTATATTAGCAGCAGACGCAGTACGGTAGTCCACGGCTGTAGCTACCTCTGTGTCGGCAGTCGCTCGTCCTTCCATAATTGTATACCACCTACCTGTGGTGTTTTTTTTTTTTTCTATCTTCTTGATACTACTAGTAGCTTACTTTAGGAGTCTGCAGTGCTGAGCTGACAGTGTCCAGCAGGTCCGTCATTATATAATATATACCTGCATGGCTGCAGTAGTGATATATATATATTTTTTTTATATCATTATCATCCAGTCTATATTAGCAGCAGACGCAGTACGGTAGTCCACGGCTGTAGCTACCTCTGTGTCGGCAGTCGCTCATCCATCCATAATTGTATACCACCTACCTGTGGTGTTTTTTTTTTCTATCTTCTTGATACTAGTAGCTTACTTTAGGAGTCTGCAGTGCTGAGCTGACAGTGTCCAGCAGGTCCGTCATTATATAATATATACCTGTCCGGCTGCAGTAGTGATATATATATATATATATATTATATCTCATTATCATCCAGTCTATATTAGCAGCAGACGCAGTACGGTAGTCCACGGCTGTAGCTACCTCTGTGTCGGCAGTCGCTCGTCCTTCCATAATTGTATACCACCTACCTGTGGTGTTTTTTTTTTTTCTATCTTCTTGATACTACTAGTAGCTTACTTTAGGAGTCTGCAGTGCTGAGCTGACAGTGTCCAGCAGGTCCGTCATTATATAATATATACCTGCATGGCTGCAGTAGTGATATATATATATTTTTTTTATATCATTATCATCCAGTCTATATTAGCAGCAGACGCAGTACGGTAGTCCACGGCTGTAGCTACCTCTGTGTCGGCAGTCGCTCATCCATCCATAATTGTATACCACCTACCTGTGGTGTTTTTTTTTTCTATCTTCTTGATACTAGTAGCTTACTTTAGGAGTCTGCAGTGCTGAGCTGACAGTGTCCAGCAGGTCCGTCATTATATAATATATACCTGTCCGGCTGCAGTAGTGATATATATATATATATATTATATCTCATTATCATCCAGTCTATATTAGCAGCAGACGCAGTACGGTAGTCCACGGCTGTAGCTACCTCTGTGTCGGCAGTCGCTCGTCCTTCCATAATTGTATACCACCTACCTGTGGTGTTTTTTTTTTTTTCTATCTTCTTGATACTACTAGTAGCTTACTTTAGGAGTCTGCAGTGCTGAGCTGACAGTGTCCAGCAGGTCCGTCATTATATAATATATACCTGCATGGCTGCAGTAGTGATATATATATATTTTTTTTATATCATTATCATCCAGTCTATATTAGCAGCAGACGCAGTACGGTAGTCCACGGCTGTAGCTACCTCTGTGTCGGCAGTCGCTCATCCATCCATAATTGTATACCACCTACCTGTGGTGTTTTTTTTTTCTATCTTCTTGATACTAGTAGCTTACTTTAGGAGTCTGCAGTGCTGAGCTGACAGTGTCCAGCAGGTCCGTCATTATATAATATATACCTGTCCGGCTGCAGTAGTGATATATATATATATATATATTATATCTCATTATCATCCAGTCTATATTAGCAGCAGACGCAGTACGGTAGTCCACGGCTGTAGCTACCTCTGTGTCGGCAGTCGCTCGTCCTTCCATAATTGTATACCACCTACCTGTGGTGTTTTTTTTTTTTCTATCTTCTTGATACTACTAGTAGCTTACTTTAGGAGTCTGCAGTGCTGAGCTGACAGTGTCCAGCAGGTCCGTCATTATATAATATATACCTGCATGGCTGCAGTAGTGATATATATATATTTTTTTTATATCATTATCATCCAGTCTATATTAGCAGCAGACGCAGTACGGTAGTCCACGGCTGTAGCTACCTCTGTGTCGGCAGTCGCTCATCCATCCATAATTGTATACCACCTACCTGTGGTGTTTTTTTTTCTATCTTCTTGATACTAGTAGCTTACTTTAGGAGTCTGCAGTGCTGAGCTGACAGTGTCCAGCAGGTCCGTCATTATATAATATATACCTGTCCGGCTGCAGTAGTGATATATATATATATATATATATATATTATATCTCATTATCATCCAGTCTATATTAGCAGCAGACGCAGTACGGTAGTCCACGGCTGTAGCTACCTCTGTGTCGGCAGTCGCTAGTCCATCCATAATTGTATACCACCTACCTGTGGTGTTTTTTTTTTCTATCTTCTTGATACTACTAGTAGCTTACTTTAGGAGTCTGCAGTGCTGAGCTGACAGTGTCCAGCAGGTCCGTCATTATATAATATATACCTGTCCGGCTGCAGTAGTGATATATATATTTTTTATATCATTATCATCCAGTCTATATTAGCAGCAGACGCAGTACGGTAGTCCACGGCTGTAGCTACCTCTGTGTCGGCAGTCGCTCGTCCATCCATAATTGTATACCACCTACCCGTGGTTTTTTTTTCTATCTTCTTGATACTAGTAGCTTACTTTAGGAGTCTGCAGTGCTGAGCTGACAGTGTCCAGCAGGTCCGTCATTATATAATATATACCTGTCCGGCTGCAATAGTGATATATATATATATTTTATATCTCATTATCATCCAGTCTATATTAGCAGCAAACACAGTATGGTAGTCCACGGCTGTAGCTACCTCTGTGTCGGCAGTCGCTAGTCCATCCATAATTGTATACCACCTACCTGTGGTGTTTTTTTTTTTCTATCTTCTTGATACTACTAGTAGCTTACTTTAGGAGTCTGCAGTGCTGAGCTGACAGTGTCCAGCAGGTCCGTCATTATATAATATATACCTGTCCGGCTGCAGTAGTGATATATATATATATATATTTTTTATATCATAATCATCCAGTCTATATTAGCAGCAGACGCAGTACGGTAGTCCACGGCTGTAGCTACCTCTGTGTCGGCAGTCGCTCGTCCATCCATAATTGTATACCACCTACCTGTGGTGTTTTTTTTTCTATCTTCTTGATACTAGTAGCTTACTTTAGGAGTCTGCAGTGCTGAGCTGACTGTGTCCAGCAGGTCCGTCATTATATAATATATACCTGTCCGGCTGCAGTAGTGATATATATATATATTTTATATCTCATTATCATCCAGTCTATATTAGCAGCAGACGCAGTACGGTAGTACACGGCTGTAGCTACCTCTGTGTCGGCAGTCGCTAGTCCATCCATAATTGTATACCACCTACCTGTGGTGTTTTTTTTTTTCTATCTTCTTGATACTACTAGTAGCTTACTTTAGGAGTCTGCAGTGCTGAGCTGACAGTGTCCAGCAGGTCCGTCATTATATAATATATACCTGTCCGGCTGCAGTAGTGATATATATATATATTTTTTATATCATTATCATCCAGTCTATATTAGCAGCAGACCCAGTACGGTAGTCCACGGCTGTAGCTACCTCTGTGTCGGCAGTCGCTCGTCAATCCATAAGTATACTAGTATCCATCCATCTCCATTGTTTACCTGAGGTGCCTTTTAGTTGTGCCTATTAAAATATGGAGAACAAAAATGTTGAGGTTCAAAAAATAGGAAAGATCAAGATCGACTTCCACCTCGTGCTGAAGCTGCTGCCACTAGTCATGGCCGAGACGATGAAATGCCAGCAACGTCGTCTGCCAAGGCCGATGCCCAATGTCATAGTACAGAGCATGTAAATTCCAAAACACCAAATATCAGTAAAAAAAGGACTCAAAAATCTAAAATAAAATTGTCGGAGGAGAAGCGTAAACTTGCCAATATGCCATTTACCACACGGAGTGGCAAGGAACAGCTGAGGCCTTGGCCTATGTTCATGGCTAGTGGTTCAGCTTCACATGAGGATGGAAGCACTCAGCCTCTCGCTAGAAAAATGAAAAGACTCAAGCTGGCAAAAGCACAGCAGAGAACTGTGCGTTCTTCGAAATCACAAATCCACAAGGAGAGTCCAATTGTGTCGTTTGCGATGCCTGACCTTCCCAACACTGGACGTGAAGAGCATGTGCCTTCCACCATTTGCACGCCCCCTGCAAGTGCTGGAAGGAGCATCCGCAGTCCAGTTCCTGATAGTCAGATTGAAGATGTCAGTGTTGAAGTACACCAGGATGAGGAGGATATGGGTGTTGCTGGCGCTGGGGAGGAAATTGACCAGGAGGATTCTGATGGTGAGGTGGTTTGTTTAAGTCAGGCACCCGGGGAGACACCTGTTGTCCGTGGGAGGAATAGGGCCATTGACATGCCTGGTGAAAATACCAAAAAAATCAGCTCTTCGGTGTGGAAGTATTTCAACAGAAATGCGGACAACATTTGTCAAGCTGTGTGTTGCCTTTGTCAAGCTGTAATAAGTAGGGGTAAGGACGTTAACCACCTCGGAACATCCTCCCTTATACGTCACCTGCAGCGCATTCATCATAAGTCAGTGACAAGTTCAAAAACTTTGGGCGACAGCGGAAGCAGTCCACTGACCAGTAAATCCCTTCCTCTTGTAACCAAGCTCACGCAAACCACCCCACCAACTTCCTCAGTGTCAATTTCCTCCTTCCCCAGGAATGCCAATAGTCCTGCAGGCCATGTCACTGGCAATTCTGACGAGTCCTCTCCTGCCTGGGATTCCTCCGATGCATCCTTGCGTGTAACGCCTACTGCTGCTGGCGCTGCTGTTGTTGCTGCTGGGAGTCGATGGTCATCCCAGAGGGGAAGTCGTACTCGTAAGACCACTTTTACTACTTCCACCAAGCAATTGACTGTCCAACAGTCCTTTGCGAGGAAGATGAAATATCACAGCAGTCATCCTGCTGCAAAGCGGATAACTGAGGCCTTGGCATCCTGGGCGGTGAGAAACGTGGTTCCGGTATCCATGATTACTGCAGAGGCAACTAGAGACTTGTTGGAGGTACTGTGTCCCCGGTACCAAATACCATCTAGGTTCCATTTCTCTAGGCAGGCGATACCGAAAATGTACACAGACCTCAGAAAAAGACTCACCAGTGTCCTAAAAATGCAGTTGTACCCAATGTCCACTTAACCACGGACATGTGGACAAGTGGAGCAGGGCAGACTCAGGACTGTATGACTGTGACAGCCCACTGGGTAGATGTATGGACTCCCGCCGCAAGAACAGCAGCGGCAGCACCAGTAGCAGCATCTCGCAAACGCCAACTCTTTCCTAGGCAGGCTACGCTTTGTATCACCGCTTTCCAGAATACGCACACAGCTAAAAACCTCTTACGGCAACTGAGGAAGATCATCGCAGAATGGCTTACCCCAATTGGACTCTCCTGTGGATTTGTGGCATCGGACAACGCCAGCAATATTGTGTGTGCATTAAATCTGGGCAAATTCCAGCACGTCCCATGTTTTGCACATACCTTGAATTTGGTGGTGCAGAATTATTTAAAAAACGAGAGGGGCGTGCAAGAGATGCTGTCGGTGGCCAGAAGTATAGCGGGACACTTTCGGCGTACAGGCACCACGTACAGAAGACTGGAGCACCACCAAAAACGCCTGTACCTGCCCTCCATCATCTGAAGCACGAAGTGGTAACGAGGTGGAATTCAACCCTCTATATGCTTCAGAGGTTGGAGGAGCAGCTAAAGGCCATTCAAGCCTATACAACTGAGCACGATATAGGAGGTGGAATGCACCTGTCTCAAGCGCAGTGGAGAATTATTTCAACGTTGTGCAAGGTTTTGCAACCTTTTGAACTTGCCACACGTGAAGTCAGTTCAGACACTGCCAGCCTGAGTCAGGTCATTCCCCTCATCAGGCTTTTGCAGAAGAAGCTGGAGACATTGAAGGAGGAGCTAACACAGAGCGATTCCGCTAGGCATGTGGGACTTGTGGATGGAGCCCTTAATTCGCTTAACAAGGATTCACGGGTGGTCAATCTGTTGAAATCAGAGCACTACATTTTGGCCACCGTGCTCGATCCTAAATTTAAAACCTACCTTGGATCTCTCTTTCCCTTTCCGGAAGACACAATTCTGCTGGGGTTCAAAGAACTGCTGGTGACAAAATTGTCAAGTCAAGCGGAACGCGACCTGTCAACATCTCCTCCTTCACATTCTCCCGCAACTGGGGGTGCGAGGAAAAGGCTCAGAATTCCGAGCCCACCCGCTGGCGGTGATGCAGGGCAGTCTGGAGCGACTGCTGATGCTGACATCTGGTCCGGACTGAAGGACCTGACAACGATTACGGACATGTCGTCTACTGTCACTGCATATGATTCTCTCACCATTGAAAGAATGGTGGAGGATTATATGAGTGACCGCATCCAAGTAGGCACGTCACACAGTCCGTACTTATACTGGCAGGAAAAAGAGGCAATTTGGAGGCCCTTGCACAAACTGGCTTTATTCTACCTAAGTTGCCCTCCCACAAGTGTGTACTCCGAAAGAGTGTTTAGTGCCGCCGCTCACCTTGTCAGCAATCGGCGTACGAGGTTACATCCAGAAAATGTGGAGAAGATGATGTTCATTAAAATGAATTATAATCAATTCCTCCGTGGAGACATTGACCAGCAGCAATTGCCTCCACAAAGTACCCAGGGAGCTGAGATGGTGGATTCCAGTGGGGACGAATTGATAATCTGTGAGGAGGGGGATGTACACGGTGATATATCGGAGGATGATGATGAGGTGGACATCTTGCCTCTGTAGAGGCAGTTTGTGCAAGGAGAGATTGATTGCTTCTTTTTTGGTGGGGGTCCAAACCAACCCGTCATTTCAGTCACAGTCGTGTGGCAGACCCTGTCACTGAAATGATGGGTTGGTTAAAGTGTGCATGTCCTGTTTATACAACATAAGGGTGGGTGGGAGGGCCCAAGGACAATTCCATCTTGCACCTCTTTTTTCTTTCATTTTTCTTTGCGTCATGTGCTGTTTGGGGGGTGTTTTTTGGAAGGGCCATCCTGCGTGACACTGCAGTGCCACTCCTAGATGGGCCAGGTGTTTGTGTCGGCCACTAGGGTCGCTTAGCTTACTCACACAGCTACCTCATTGCGCCTCTTTTTTTCTTTGCGTCATGTGCTGTTTGGGGAGAGTTTTTTGGAAGGGCCATCCTGCGTGACACTGCAGTGCCACTCCTAGATGGGCCAGGTGTTTGTGTCGGCCACTAGGGTCGCTTAGCTTACTCACACAGCTACCTCATTGCGCCTCTTTTTTTCTTTGCGTCATGTGCTGTTTGGGGAGTGTTTTTTGGAAGGGCCATCCTGCGTGACACTGCAGTGACACTCCTAGATGGGCCAGGTGTTTGTGTCGGCCACTAGGGTCGCTTAGCTTACTCACACAGCTACCTCATTGCACCTCTTTTTTTCTTTGCGTCATGTGCTGTTTGGGGAGTGTTTTTTGGAAGGGCCATCCTGCGTGACACTGCAGTGCCACTCCTAGATGGGCCAGGTGTTTGTGTCGGCCACTTGGGTCGCTTAGCTTAGTCATCCAGCGACCTCGGTGCAAATTTTAGGACTAAAAATAATATTGTGAGGTGTGAGGTGTACAGAATAGACTGAAAATTAGTGGAAATTATGGTTATTGAGGTTAATAATACTTTGGGATCAAAATGACCCCCAAATTCTATGATTTAAGCTGTTTTTTAGGGTTTTTTGAAAAAAACACCCGAATCCAAAACACTCCCGAATCCGGCAAAAAAAATTCGGTGAGGTTTTGCCAAAACGCGTTCGAACTAGAGATGAGCGGGTTCGGTTCCTCGGAATCCGAACCCGCCCGAACTTCGGGGTTTTTTTACACGGGGCCGAGTGACTCGGATCTTCCCGCCTTGCTCGGTTAACCCGAGCGCGCCCGAACGTCATCATCCCGCTGTCGGATTCTCGCGAGGCTCGGATTCTATCGCGAGACTCGGATTCTATATAAGGAGCCGCGCGTCGCCGCCATTTTCACAAGTGCATTGAGATTGATAGGGAGAGGACGTGGCTGGCGTCCTCTCCGTTTAGAGTGACTAGTACTAGAGAGAGACACAAATTTTGGGGAGCATATAGGAGGAGTACTACTTGCTGATAGTGTGACCAGTGACCAGTGCCACCAGTTTAATTAATCCGTTCTCTGCCTGAAAAAAAACGATACACAGTGTGACACAGTCACACATACCATATCTGTGCTCAGCCCAGTGTGCTGCATCATATACTGTATATCATTATCTGACTGTGCTGAGTGCTCACTGCTCACACAGCTTAATTGTGGGGGAGACTGGGGAGCAGTTATAGCAGGAGTACATATTTTAAGTACAGTGCACACTTTTACTGCCAGAGTGCCACTGCCAGTGTGACTGACCAGTGACCACTGACCACCAGTATTGTGATTGTCTGCTGACCACCAGTATATTGTGATTGTCTGCCTGAAAAAGTTAAACACTCGTCGTGTGGTGTTTTTATAAACGCATTCTGCAGACAGTGTCCAGCAGGTCCGTCATTACATAATATATACCTGTCCGGCTGCAGTACTAGTGTGATATATATATATATTTTAATTTTATCTCATTATCATCCAGTCTATATTAGCAGCAGACACAGTACGGTAGTCCACGGCTGTAGCTACCTCTGTGTCGGCAGTCGCTCGTCCATCCATAATTGTATACCACCTACCCGTGGTTTATTTTTTTGTTCTATCTTCTTGATACTAGTAGCTTACTTTAGGAGTCTGCAGTGCTGAGTCTGATAGACAGTGTCCAGCAGGTCCGTCATTACATAATATATACCTGTCCGGCTGCAGTACTAGTGTGATATATATATATATTTTAATTTTATCTCATTATCATCCAGTCTATATTAGCAGCAGACACAGTACGGTAGTCCACGGCTGTAGCTACCTCTGTGTCGGCAGTCGCTCGTCCATCCATAATTGTATACCACCTACCCGTGGTTTATTTATTTTTTCTATCTTCTTGATACTAGTAGCTTACTTTAGGAGTCTGCAGTGCTGACAGACAGTGTCCAGCAGGTCCGTCATTACATAATATATACCTGTCCGGCTGCAGTACTAGTGTGATATATATATATATATATTTTAATTTTATCTCATTATCATCCAGTCTATATTAGCAGCAGACACAGTACGGTAGTCCATGGCTGTAGCTACCTCTGTGTCGGCAGTCGCTCGTCCATCCATAATTGTATACCACCTACCCGTGGTTTATTTTTTTTTTCTATCTTCTTGATACTAGTAGCTTACTTTAGGAGTCTGCAGTGCTGACAGACAGTGTCCAGCAGGTCCGTCATTACATAATATATACCTGTCCGGCTGCAGTACTAGTGTGATATATATATATATTTTAATTTTATCTCATTATCATCCAGTCTATATTAGCAGCAGACACAGTACGGTAGTCCACGGCTGTAGCTACCTCTGTGTCGGCAGTCGCTCGTCCATCCATAATTGTATACCACCTACCCGTGGTATATTTTTTTTTCTATCTTCTTGATACTAGTAGCTTACTTTAGGAGTCTGCAGTGCTGACAGACAGTGTCCAGCAGGTCCGTCATTACATAATATATACCTATCCGGCTGCAGTACTAGTGTGATATATATATATATTTTAATTTTATCTTATTATCATCCAGTCTATATTAGCAGCAGACACAGTACGGTAGTCCACGGCTGTAGCTACCTCTGTGTCGGCAGTTGCTCGTCCATCCATAATTGTATACCACCTACCCGTGGTTTTTTTTTTTTTCTCTATCTTCTTGATACTAGTAGCTTACTTTAGGAGTCTGCAGTGCTGAGTCTGACAGACAGTGTCCAGCAGGTCCGTCATTACATAATATATACCTGTCCGGCTGCAGTACTAGTGTGATATATATATATATTTTAATTTTATCTCATTATCATCCAGTCTATATTAGCAGCAGACACAGTACGGTAGTCCACGGCTGTAGCTACCTCTGTGTCGGCAGTCGCTCGTCCATCCATAATTGTATACCACCTACCCGTGGTTTATTTTTTTTTCTATCTTCTTGATACTAGTAGCTTACTTTAGGAGTCTGCAGTGCTGACAGACAGTGTCCAGCAGGTCCGTCATTACATAATATATACCTATCCGGCTGCAGTACTAGTGTGATATATATATATATTTTAATTTTATCTTATTATCATCCAGTCTATATTAGCAGCAGACACAGTACGGTAGTCCACGGCTGTAGCTACCTCTGTGTCGGCAGTTGCTCGTCCATCCATAATTGTATACCACCTACCCGTGGTTTTTTTTTTTTTCTCTATCTTCTTGATACTAGTAGCTTACTTTAGGAGTCTGCAGTGCTGAGTCTGACAGACAGTGTCCAGCAGGTCCGTCATTACATAATATATACCTGTCCGGCTGCAGTACTAGTGTGATATATATATATATTTTAATTTTATCTCATTATCATCCAGTCTATATTAGCAGCAGACACAGTACGGTAGTCCACGGCTGTAGCTACCTCTGTGTCGGCAGTCGCTCGTCCATCCATAAGTATACTAGTATCCATCCATCTCCATTGTTTACCTGAGGTGCCTTTTAGTTGTGCCTATTAAAATATGGAGAACAAAAATGTTGAGGTTCCAAAATTAGGGAAAGATCAAGATCGACTTCCACCTCGTGCTGAAGCTGCTGCCACTAGTCATGGCCGAGACGATGAAATGCCAGCAACGTCGTCTGCCAAGGCCGATGCCCAATGTCATAGTACAGAGCATGTAAAATCCAAAACACCAAATATCAGTAAAAAAAGGACTCAAAAATCTAAAATAAAATTGTCGGAGGAGAAGCGTAAACTTGCCAATATGCCATTTACCACACGGAGTGGCAAGGAACGGCTGAGGCCCTGGCCTATGTTCATGGCTAGTGGTTCAGCTTCACATGAGGATGGAAGCACTCAGCCTCTCGCTAGAAAAATGAAAAGACTCAAGCTGGCAAAAGCACCGCAAAGAACTGTGCGTTCTTCGAAATCCCAAATCCACAAGGAGAGTCCAATTGTGTCGGTTGCGATGCCTGACCTTCCCAACACTGGACGTGAAGAGCATGCGCCTTCCACCATTTGCACACCCCCTGCAAGTGCTGGAAGGAGCACCCGCAGTCCAGTTCCTGATAGTCAGATTGAAGATGTTAGTGTTGAAGTACACCAGGATGAGGAGGATATGGGTGTTGCTGGCGCTGGGGAGGAAATTGACAAGGAGGATTCTGATGGTGAGGTGGTTTGTTTAAGTCAGGCACCCGGGGAGACACCTGTTGTCCGTGGGAGGAATATGGCCATTGACATGCCTGGTGAAAATACCAAAAAAATCAGCTCTTCGGTGTGGAAGTATTTCAACAGAAATGCGGACAACATTTGTCAAGCCGTGTGTTGCCTTTGTCAACTGTAATAAGTAGGGGTAAGGACGTTAACCACCTCGGAACATCCTCCCTTATACGTCACCTGCAGCGCATTCATCACAAGTCAGTGACAAGTTCAAAAACTTTGGGCGACAGCGGAAGCAGTCCACTGACCAGTAAATCCCTTCCTCTTGTAACCAAGCTCACGCAAACCACCCCACCAACTCCCTCAGTGTCAATTTCCTCCTTCCCCAGGAATGCCAATAGTCCTGCAGGCCATGTCACTGGCAATTCTGACGAGTCCTCTCCTGCCTGGGATTCCTCCGATGCATCCTTGCGTGTAACGCCTACTGCTGCTGGCGCTGCTGTTGTTGCTGCTGGGAGTCGATGGTCATCCCAGAGGGGAAGTCGTAAGCCCACTTTTACTACTTCCACCAAGCAATTGACTGTCCAACAGTCCTTTGCGAGGAAGATGAAATATCACAGCAGTCATCCTGTTGCAAAGCGGATAACTGAGGCCTTGACAACTATGTTGGTGTTAGACGTGCGTCCGGTATCCGCCGTTAGTTCACAGGGAACTAGACAATTTCTTGAGGTAGTGTGCCCCCGTTACCAAATACCATCTAGGTTCCACTTCTCTAGGCAGGCGATACCGAGAATGTACACGGACGTCAGAAAAAGACTCACCAGCGTCCTAAAAAATGCAGCTGTACCCAATGTCCACTTAACCACGGACATGTGGACAAGTGGAGCAGGGCAGGGTCAGGACTATATGACTGTGACAGCCCACTGGGTAGATGTATGGACTCCCGCCGCAAGAACAGCAGCGGCGGCACCAGTAGCAGCATCTCGCAAACGCCAACTCTTTCCTAGGCAGGCTACGCTTTGTATCACCGGTTTCCAGAATACGCACACAGCTGAAAACCTCTTACGGCAACTGAGGAAGATCATCGCGGAATGGCTTACCCCAATTGGACTCTCCTGTGGATTTGTGGCATCGGACAACGCCAGCAATATTGTGTGTGCATTAAATATGGGCAAATTCCAGCACGTCCCATGTTTTGCACATACCTTGAATTTGGTTGCGCAGAATTTTTTAAAAAACGACAGGGGCGTGCAAGAGATGCTGTCGGTGGCCAGAAGAATTGCGGGACACTTTCGGCGTACAGGCACCACGTACAGAAGACTGGAGCACCACCAAAAACGCCTGAACCTGCCCTGCCATCATCTGAAGCAAGAAGTGGTAACGAGGTGGAATTCAACCCTCTATATGCTTCAGAGGTTGGAGGAGCAGCAAAAGGCCATTCAAGCCTATACAATTGAGCACGATATAGGAGGTGGAATGTACCTGTCTCAAGCGCAGTGGAGAATGATTTCAACGTTGTGCAAGGTTCTGCAACCTTTTGAACTTGCCACACGTGAAGTTAGTTCAGACACTGCCAGCCTGAGTCAGGTCATTCCCCTCATCAGGCTTTTGCAGAAGAAGCTGGAGGCATTGAAGAAGGAGCTAAAACAGAGCGATTCCGCTAAGCATGTGGGACTTGTGGATGGAGCCCTTCATTCGCTTAACCAGGATTCACGGGTGGTCAATCTGTTGAAATCAGAGCACTACATTTTGGCCACCGTGCTCGATCCTAGATTTAAAACCTACCTTGGATCTCTCTTTCCGGCAGACACAAGTCTGCTGGGGTTCAAAGAACTGCTGGTGAGAAAATTGTTAAGTCAAGCGGAACGCGACCTGTCAACATCTCCTCCTTCACATTCTCCCGCAACTGGGGGTGCGAGGAAAAGGCTCAGAATTCCGAGCCCACCCGCTGGCGGTGATGCAGGGCAGTCTGGAGCGACTGCTGATGCTGACATCTGGTCCGGACTGAAGGACCTGCCAACAATTACGGACATGTCGTCTACTGTCACTGCATATGATTCTCTCCCCATTGAAAGAATGGTGGAGGATTATATGAGTGACCGCATCCAAGTAGGCACGTCAGACAGTCCGTACTTATACTGGCAGGAAAAAGAGGCAATTTGGAGGCCCTTGCACAAACTGGCTTTATTCTACCTAAGTTGCCCTCCCACAAGTGTGTACTCCGAAAGAGTGTTTAGTGCCGCCGCTCACCTTGTCAGCAATCGGCGTACGAGGTTACTTCCAGAAAATGTGGAGAAGATGATGTTCATTAAAATGAATTATAATCAATTCCTCCGTGGAGACATTGACCAGCAGCAATTGCCTCCACAAAGTACACAGGGAGCTGAGATGGTGGATTCCAGTGGGGACGAATTGATAATCTGTGAGGAGCGGGATGTACACGGTGATATATCGGAGGATGATGATGAGGTGGACATCTTGCCTCTGTAGAGCCAGTTTGTGCAAGGAGAGATTAATTGCTTCTTTTTCGGTGGGGGTCCAAACCAACCCGTCATTTCAGTCACAGTCGTGTGGCAGACCCTGTCACTGAAATGATGGGTTGGTTAAAGTGTGCATGTCCTGTTTATACAACATAAGGGTGAGTGGGAGGGCCCAAGGACAATTCCATCTTGCACCTCTTTTTTCTTTCATTTTTCTTTGCGTCGTGTGCTGTTTGGGGAGTGTTTTTTGGAAGGGCCATCCTGCGTGACACTGCAGTGCCACTCCTAGATGGGCCAGGTGTTTGTGTCGGCCACTAGGGTCGCTTAGCTTACTCACACAGCTACCTCATTGCGCCTCTTTTTTTCTTCTTTGCGTCATGTGCTGTTTGGGGAGTGTTTTTTGGAAGGGCCATCCTGCGTGACACTGCAGTGCCACTCCTAGATGGACCAGGTGTTTGTGTCGGCCACTAGGGTCGCTTAGCTTACTCACACAGCTACCTCATTGCGCCTCTTTTTTTCTTCTTTGCGTCATGTGCTGTTTGGGGAGTGTTTTTTGGAAGGGCCATCCTGCGTGACACTGCAGTGCCACTCCTAGATGGGCCAGGTGTTTGTGTCGGCCACTAGGGTCGCTTAGCTTACTCACACAGCTACCTCATTGCGCCTCTTTTTTTCTTCTTTGCATCATGTGCTGTTTGGGGAGTGTTTTTTGGAAGGGCCATCCTGCGTAACACTGCAGTGCCACTCCTAGATGGGCCAGGTGTTTGTGTCGGCCACTAGGGTTGCTTAGCTTAGTCATCCAGCGACCTCTGTGCAAATTTTAGGACTAAAAATAATATTGTGAGGTGTGAGGTGTTCAGAATAGACTGAAAATGAGTGGAAATTATGGTTATTGAGGTTAATAATACTTTGGGATCAAAATGACCCCCAAATTCTATGATTTAAGCTGTTTTTTAGGTTTTTTTGAAAAAAACACCCGAATCCAAAACACACCCGAATCCGACAAAAAAAATTCGGTGAGGTTTTGCCAAAACGCGGTCGAACCCAAAACACGGCCGCGGAACCGAACCCAAAACCAAAACACAAAACCCGAAAAATTTCAAGTGCACATCTCTAGTTCGAACCCAAAACACGGCCGCGGAACCGAACCCAAAACCAAAACACAAAACCCGAAAAATTTCCGGTGCTCATCACTAACATACATACTTTTTACTATCCCACTAGGTCATACATTTCCTGCCTACAACTCTCCTCCTACCATCCAATCATCTGTAGATATTGTATTGATATTTTTCTGTTTAGTGTTTAGATAGTGGCAGTTATTGTTGACTGCCAAAGTCGAAAAATATTACAGAACACACAGCACGTATAAAATACACACACATGCCCACTGCGCGTGCACTTGTTCTGCCGTGCGTGCACATATCCGCAATTTGCGTATGGTCGCTCCTGTGGTCCTGCGCGTGGTATGGGTATTTACAGCGGAGTTTGTGAACGCATGGAGGGCTATCAAAACATTACATATTTAATCCAAATAGTGCACATTGTACACATAGTCCCCCTGCACCACATCAGCAAGTATCAACAGTTTAAATGATTCCAGAACAAAGGGATTCGCCTTTGCATGATAGGAGGGGACAGACTAAGGTTATAAGGTGGTGTCTGATATCCAGCTGTAGGGTATTTTAAGGGTAACATTCCGGTGTTGGTTTGAGGAAGATCGCATGTTCCTGCGTATAGTTATGTGCAGAAGCAGAATATAGATATAAACTTAATTTACTGTATATTATGTATGCAGCGGGTATCCAGAGGAGACCACCCACAAGAGCAGTTGAGAAAGACATCGCCCACCTTTTCAAATCAACCTATGACCTCTCCTGTACTGTAAAGATGCATCCCTGTGTCCAATGGACAAAGGGATTACAGTATCCATTGTATTGCTTTTGGAAGTATTGTATAAAAAGCCTGTTGCTGCCTGGCTGGTCAGAAGACTCTCAATGCTATCTACCTGATTAGCAGAGGACTGGACCAGGAAGCGCATGCGAATATTCTCACGTATGTACATTGACTGTAGCCATTTACTCTGTTGTATTGTAGTGCATAATTTGTATTGTTAAACCCCCTTTCAGATATATTACTCTGTGGTGTCGGAACCCAGTGATTAACTACAAATCGGTGTTGTGTCCTCTTTTCCCTGCTAGGGTTTAAAGTGTATTACATCTCCTAACTGTATAAGATTTAAAGTGTATTACATCTCCTAACTGTATAAGGTTTAAAGTGTATTACATTGCCTAACTGTATAAGGTTTTAAAGTGTATTAATTGAGTGTGTACGCGCTGCGTGTACTTTGTACCCCCAGTGCGGCGATTGTACGCAGAGTCCGTACACGGTACGGGACTCATTACGCAAATAGCGTAAAAGGTATATAGAGTGAATATTAAGTTTAGCGGCCATAGTGGCTCCATGGTAAAAGTGTGTTTAAAGGTATAGCTTTATGGTTTAAGATAATATCGACATTATCAATTGCATTGAACATTGCAGTGCAGATAAGAAAGAATGGATTGTCCCTTTAACTGTGAACGAGATTGTCATTCCCTTTAAGCTTGATACTGGCACGCAGTTGAATTTAATATAATTTCAAGACTATAAGACTTTTAGAGTAAAACCTAAACTTCATCCAGCCAAAGTGAAAGTTACAGGGTACACTGGGGAGGAAATTCCTGTGAAAGGTAATGCTTAGTGACACTGAAATATAAGTGACAACTGTTTAAAACATCTCTACTGATTGTGGATAAAAATGTGCAACCGATTCTAGGATTAAGTTCCTTTGAGAAACTAAGCATGCTAAAGAAAGTTTTTATGGTGACATCACAAGTAGAAAATGACTGCAAATCGATGGTATTATTTACAAAGGCAATAGGTTTGTCATACCTGCACGACTAAGAAAAACTATGCTGTGCAAGATACATGAAGGCCACTTAGGAGAAGAAAAATGTAAGCGGAGAGCGCGTGAAGTTATGTATTGGCCAAGAATGAACGAAGACATAGCACAGACTACAGCTACATGTGAATTATGTCTTACGTATAGATCGAAACAACAAGTCGAGCCACTGAGTCCTCACGCAGTGCCAGAGAGACCGTGCCAGAAAGTTGGCGCAGATTTGTTTGATTGTAATGGGAAAACGTACATTGTCGTGACTGATTGTTACTCTAACTACCCTGAGGTGAAGACACTACATACAACTACTAGTAAAGCTGTAATCAATTGCATGAAGTCAATCTTTGCAAGGCATGGTGTTCCTATGGAAGTGTTCACTGACAATGGTCCTCAGTTATCTAGTGCTGAATTTAGACAATTTGCTGATGAGGGGGAATTTGTCCATACTACGTCAAGTCCCCACTATCCACTATGGGTTGGTGGAAAGTTCAGTAAAAACTGTAAAGAGTCTCATGAAAAAAGCTCAAGAAGGTAAAGAAGATTTCTACAAAAGTCTTTTAATCTACCACAGTACACCTTTACAGAATGGACTTTCTCCTGCACAAATGCTGATGGGAAGGAGGATTAGAGCAAATCTCCTGATACATTATGAACTGCTTAATACACATAACTCAGCATTGGTCAGACTGAGTAAGGAACGTCAACAGGCGAAACAGAAACTGTTCCATGACAGGAGAGCAAAAAGCTTATCTGATCTAAAATCGGGTGACCAAGTCCGTCTCAGAGATCACGAGAAAGGTATTTGGGTGCAGAAAGGTATTGTGCAAGCACAAGTAGCACCAAGATCTTACACTATACGTACAGAGCGTGGAACGGAAGTAAGAAGAAATCGGGTGGATTTAAGATCTCAACCTAACCATAATGAAGACAACATGACTGAAGGATACCCTTCATCTGACATGTATGATGATCCTGATAATGGTGAACAAACCATGATTCTAGAAAGGTCCAACATGGTCGATGAAACACAGACTGTGTATGAAAGACCCAAAAGGGAAATACGCAGACCTGAGAGACTCATTGAAACGTGTTAGATGATGTTCTTAATATGACGTTGTTAATTGTTGCATTGAAGCGTACAGGGTTTATCTTTAAAGAAAAGAGGATGTGATGTTAGTGTATTAGAATGCTTAATATTTGTAGACACTCCCTTACTGATCTGTGTAAGCCTGAATCTTCAGTGATGGTCCCTGGGACCAGGGGGATGCTGGGCAGTGGGTGGTCCAGTGTGCAGTGTGCCTGGAGTTGGTGATGGAATAAACAGCACAGCAGTGAACTCACATGTCTCTGTGTCCTGATGACTGGATTTACAAACATATGAACAAAACAATTCCGAGTTGATCGCTCGCTAGCAACTTTTTGCAGCGCTGCGATCAGGTTAAATCTCAGTAAAACTGCGCATGCGTATGCACCGCATTGCGCAGGCGCATCATACAGGTACACAGAGGATCGGTGCTGGGCGATGGAGTTAACGAAGAATCCATTTGCACCGCCGATCGCAAGGAGATTGACAGAAAGAGGGCATTTATGGGTGTCAAATGACCGTTTTCTGGGAGTGTTTGGAAAAACGCAGGCGTGTCCAAGAATTTGCAGGGCGGGTGTCTGACGTCAATTCTGGGACCAAAAAGACTGAAGTGATAGCAGCAGCTGAGTAAGTCCAGAGCAACTCAGAAACTGCAAAAAAAATTTTGTGCCGTCGGCTGCAAAAGCGTTCGCACACTCGCAAAGCTAAAATACACTCCTCCATAGGCGGCGACTATCTGATCGCAGCGCTGCAAAAAGTTGCTAGCGAGCTATCAACTTGGAATGACCCCCTAAGCCCGTACGCCGGGTTTCCGATGCGGAGGGTAACGCCAGCTGTTAAAGCCTTTGGCTTCTTTCCGCATCAGTGCTGTCAGAGGAATGCGATTGGATACCTTCCAGCATCCCCCGTGGCCGCCGCATCCTTCTGCACATGCGTAGATGGATTCCCATGTCATAAACCCGGAAGTCCGGGGACCGGGGGCCTTCACAAAGAGCAGCTCTCCTCAGGAGAGCTGTACATTCTGATACTAATCGCATATGTTAGTATATATGCGATTAGTATCAATGCAGTAAGTGGCAGGTTGTACTGCAATTGCTTGGTACAGTACATCCCTCCCACTGTGATATAAAATGTATGTCAGGCCAACACAGTATGTATAATCTAATTTATTTAAAAAATAATATCTGCTTTCATATGACTTTAACTTATTGGTCTGTAAATGTTCTCCTGCAACTTTTATTAACTATACTGCTATATATTTTTGAGTCACAATTCCTGCTTCTGTCCCAGTGATCGTAAATAGATAGCAGATGGAATGTGTAGGGTCATTATTTACTGTAGTTGCAGGAAGAATGAAAACAGATGAGACAGTATATTGTACATTTTTATGCTACAACATTTGTTAACAGTAGTACAAATGAAGTTTAACAGTTGTATTTTTTTCCCCATGCAATGTACGGTATATACTAACAGCAGCTGCAGCGATTTTCTCTTGTAATCTTGTCATTATAACAGTATTAATTATATACAGAATATTTTTGGAAAAAGATTAAAACTCTGCCTCAAGTACAATATATACTGTCTTTGTATTATAGTCTACCTCAATGTGCAACCTAGAGGCATAAGACCTCAGAAAGTCCTATGCAGCATGCACAGCAGTCCAATAGATACAGTAGAAGTCCTTATGCAGGCTAGGAGACATGTGACTGTGAGGACAATAGGAAGCTACTTCTCTGAACAGGCCCTTTACAGCTCATAAGACCTGGGAAAAGAGGTGTGAACTTCTTCACAAATCATAGGCAAATGTGGAAGCGGGGGGAGGAAGGGTTTCCAGTTGCCTGGAAACCCCCCTTCCCCGCAGCCTGCCCAGTGGCCACTACATGCCGTATACAGGGTGAACTGTAGCTGCTGCAGATTCCCAGTGGTAGCAGATTGTCCTACCAGGGGCTGAATGCTAAATGGAATAGGGCGCTAGTATAATTTAGAGTACAAACTTGCATCAGCTCGCAGCAAGTATGATGCAGTTCACACTATGTAATAGCCTGCAAGTTGGAGAGCTTGAGGCTATTACAAATTTGAGTCCATGTGAGTTGCAAACTCACACATTACAAGGTGCAAGTTTGTCAGAAGCCTGCAAAGATCAGCGAGATCTGTGGAGGCTTCTGTCTGTGAAAGTCATTAGATAATTTAAAAATTAGAAAAATAAGGGAAAAATGGCTGTACGCAAGTCCTCCTGTAAAACACAATATTACTTCTAACTTTAACTTGCATTGTAATCAAGTCCGTGGTGACGGTGATAGCCCTGGACTAGTTAGGGGGGATAATGCTTTGCCCAGGGGAGCCCGTCAAGTGTGTCTCCTGGTGGTGACATTACCCCCCTGTCAGTGGAGTTGGTGCTTAAAATACAGGGGACCCCTACTCATTTTGTTCCCAGTATATATTAAGAACCAGGCTGGCTGCAAGAGCCCAGTGCTGGTTCATTGAATACAGGGAAAGCCTACACTATTTCTCCCCTGTATTTTTAATACAGGGTCGGCTCAAAGTCATCTGGTAATCATCGCACCCATGACAGAATCTGGTAAGTGCTTACCATGATCATTGGTCCGGCATATGTCTAACTCTTATGTGGCAATTACAGAATTGGCCATACTGTACATTTGGCTTGATACTTAGATCAGTATAGGTAAATGCTTCCTCATGTACCTTGTACAGTATGTCTCCAGATATGTTCTAAAATTATATTTCTTCTGCACTACTTCATGGCAGCCATTACTCTGGGGATTGCATCCCATCCACCTAGTTCTATCTAGACAGGAAGTTTTTTCACACTTCAGGGACCGCCCACTTAGGGTATATAGAGCTACTCCTCCTCTTCCTCCTCAGTCTTTTTTCCTGTCTCCTAGTCAGGACAGTGTAGTTGTTTGTTATTTTGTTTCAAGGGCTTACCTCATTATCTATACCCAGTAAATGCGCCTCTGTGTAGCCGCGATCTGGATGGGGTGGCACCCTGGGGAGAGGCTGGTGCACGGCAGTTTTTAAGGCCAGTCAAGTAAGTGCCTGTCTGTATGTTTCACAAAGCCGGATCGCTGCTGGCTTTCCTCTCTCCATTTGCAGCCACATGTGTTTTTATACTCCCTGGCCCTGCAGAGCAGCCGGCAGAGGTGCATGTGATGAGTGATGGCTGGTGGCTGTCTCAGGAAGATGGTCCGAACATATGCCCGCCCTAAGCTAGGGGTCAGAGGCAGAGTGGCGCCGTGCACCGAGAAATAATGGAGCTGCTGGTCCCTCCAATTTATGCTACAAGCCTATGACAATATGAAGGAGAGCCTTCTCCCCAAAAGCCTGTATGTGCCCAAAAAGGAGAGGTAAGTCCTCATAGAGGGCACTTTATTAATATAGTGTTAGTCAGGATATAGTCTGGTTACCGTCCTATGCTGCATTGTGTCTCCTGCGTTGGAACGAAGAAGAAAACTTATAAGAAACCCCATTTATTTGTGCTGTCAGGATGCAAGAAGCTGTACCTGTATTGAAGTGGTTAAAGGTCACTCTCCTGATAGTGCATTCAGCACACCTCATATTCTGTGTGTTGTCTAATTGCCAATTAAGGAATTGTGGGCTACACCCTGGACTTGTTAAATTTATCTGCACCAGTATGTGTTCGGCCCATCAAGTAAAATATGCCAAACTGGATATCCTTAATCTGTCTGATCTTTGAAGCTAAGCAGTGTATATTATAAAAAGTCTGAACCTACATTGCTAGTGTGGACTTTGATTATGATGGCAGAATGTTGGGTGATGCCAAGAGAATTTATCATGTGTATCTGTTTATGATGAGCAGTTCCTAAACTGATGAACAATTCCTAGAGCTGATACTGCAGCAGCAGAGGCTGTTTCATAAGCTACCACTGGGTGAGAGCCGATCCCGGCAACTGGTCCTCGCAGTCCCCCACAGAGAGCAGGACTGTATTGTAGCATTGAAATAAATCAATCAATAACAAAATAAATATATATATATATATATATATATATATATGTGTGTGTGTGGATATTTATAATATTATAATATGCATATACTGTATACAGCAAGTTTTCTTTCTAAAACTGATCTTACTAAAGCTTCATTGTCACAGCTTCAATACACTGCACATGCCCAATCTCTTCAGTTCCTGGCAGCTAAGCAGCTTTGGGCATGGTTAGTATTTGGATGAGAGACCATCTGGGAATTACAAGGTGCTGTAGGTTTAGTGCATTGAGACTTGGACTATGATGAACAGTCTTGGAAGAGAAAATTTCAGGACTTTATATTAGTGATGAGCGGGTTCGGTTTCTCGGAAACCGAACCCCCCCCGAACTTCACTCTTTTTACACAGGTCCGAGCAGACTCGGATCCTCCCGCCTTGCTCGGCTAACCCGAGCGTGCCCGAACGTCATCATCCCGCTGTCGGATTCTCGCGAGATTCGGATTCTATATAAGCAGCTGCGCGTCGCCGCCATTTTCACACGTGCATTGAGATTGATAGGGAGAGGACGTGGCTGGCGTCCACTCCGTTTAGTTATAGAGCCTTAGAGTTAGTTGATCTGATTGATTGCTACTGCTTAGCTTATTGTGGGGAGGATTGGGGAGCAGCTGTTAGGACAGGAGGAGTACAGTGCAGAGTTTTGCTAGTTTTTTTTTATCCGTTCTCTGCCTGAAATAAACGCTCCATACCATATCTGTGCTCAGCCTTCGTGTGCTGCATGATATATCTGACTGTGCTGAGTGCTCACACTGCTTAATTGTGGGGGAGACTGGGGAGCAGCTATAGCAGGAGTACAGTGCAGAGTTTTGCTGACAGTGACCACCAGTATACGTTTGTCTGCCTGAAAAACACTCCTGTGGTGTCTTTTTTTCTTTATACTATAAACGCAGTCTGCTGACAGTGTCCACCAGGTACATTATACTGTATATAGCAGTACGGTAGGCCACTGCTGTACCTACCTCTGTGTCGTCACTCGTCGTCATACATAAAGTATACTAGTAGTATATCCATCCATCTACAATGTATACCTGTGGTGTCTTTTTTTCTTTATACTATAAACGCAGTCTGCTGACAGTGTCCACCAGGTCCATTATACTGTATATAGCAGCAGTACGGTAGGCCACTGCTGTACCTACCTTTGTGTCGTCCCTCGTCGTCATACATAAAGTATACTAGTAGTATATCCATCCATCTACATTGTATACCTGTGGTGTCTTTTTTTTCTTTATACTATAAACGCAGTCTGCTGACAGTGTCCACCAGGTTCATTATACTGTATATAGCAGTACGGTAGGCCACTGCTGTAACTACCTCTGTGTCGTCACTCGTCGTCATACATAAAGTATACTAGTAGTATATCCATCCATCTACATTGTATACCTGTGGTGTCTTTTAGTTGTGCACATTAAAATATGGAGAACAAAAATGTGGAGGTTAAAAAAATAGGGAAAGATCAAGATCCACTTCCACCTCGTGCTGAAGCTGCTGCCACTAGTCATGGCCGAGACGATGAAATGCCATCAACGTCGTCTGCCAAGGCCGATGCCCAATGTCATAGTACAGAGCATGTAAAATCCAAAACACAAAAGATCAGTAAAAAAATTATCCAAAAATCAAAATTAAAAGCGTCTGAGGAGAAGCGTAAACTTGCCAATATGCCATTTACAACACGGAGTGGCAAGGAACGGCTGAGGTCCTGGCCTATGTTCATGGCTAGTGGTTCAGCTTCACATGAGGATGGAAGCACTCAGCCTCTCGCTAGAAAAATGAAAAGACTTAAGCTGGCAAAAGCACAGCAAAGAACTGTGCGTTCTTCGAAATCACAAATCCCCAAGGAGAGTCCAATTGTGTCGGTTGCGATGCCTGACCTTCCCAACACTGGACGGGAAGAGCTTGCGCCTTCCACCATTTGCACGCCCCCTGCAAGTGCTGGAAGGAGCACCCGCAGTCCAGTTCCTGATAGTCAAATTGAAGATGTCAGTGTTGAAGTACACCAGGATGAGGATATGGGTGTTGCTGGTGCTGGGGAGAAAATTGACAAGGAGGATTCTGATGGGGAGGTGGTTTGTTTAAGTCAGGCACCCGGGGAGACACCTGTTGTCCGTGGGAGGAATATGGCCATTGACATGCCTGGTCAAAATACAAAAAAAATCAGCTCTTCGGTGTGGAATTATTTCAACACAAATGTGGACAACAGGTGTCAAGCCGTGTGTTGCCTTTGTCAAGCTGTAATAAGTAGGGGTAAGGACGTTAACCACCTCGGAACATCCTCCCTTATACGTCACCTGCAGCGCATTCATCATAAGTCAGTGACAAGTTCAAAAACTTTGGGCGACAGCGGAAGCAGTCCACTGACCAGTAAATCCCTTCCTCTTGTAACCAAGCTCACGTAAACCACACCACCAACTCCCTCAGTGTCAATTTCCTCCTTACCCAGGAAAGCCAATAGTCCTGCAGGCCATGTCACTGACAAGTCTGACGAGTCCTCTCCTGCCTGGGATTCCTCCGATGCATCCTTGCGTGTAACGCCTACTGCTGCTGGCGCTGCTGTTGTTGCTGCTGGGAGTCGATGGTCATCCCAGAGGGGAAGTCGGAAGACCACTTGTACTACTTCCAGTAAGCAATTGACTGTCCAACCGTCCTTTGCAAGGAAGATGAAATATCACAGCAGTCATCCTGCTGCAAAGCGGATAACTGAGGCCTTGGCAGCCTGGGCGGTGAGAAACGTGGTTCCGGTATCCATCGTTACTTCAGAGCCAACTATAGACTTGATTGAGGTACTGTGTCCCCGGTACCAAATACCATCTAGGTTCCATTTCTCTAGGCAGGCGATACCGAGAATGTACACATATGTCAGAAAAAGAGTCACCAGTGTCCTAAAAAATGCAGTTGTACCCAATGTCCACTTAACCACGGACATGTGGACAAGTGGAGCAGGGCAGACTCAGGACTACATGACTGTGACAGCCCACTGGGTAGATGTATTGCCTCCCGCAGCAAGAACAGCAGCGGTGGCACCAGTAGCAGCATCTCGCAAACGCCAACTCGTTCCTAGGCAGGCTACGCTTTGTATCACCGCTTTCCAGAATACGCACACAGCTGAAAACCTCTTACGGCAACTGATGAAGATCATCGCAGAATGGCTTACCCCAATTGGACTCTCCTGGGGATTTGTGGCATCGGACAACGCCAGCAATATTGTGCGTGCAATACATCTGGGCAAATTCCAGCACGTCCCATGTTTTGCACATACCTTGAATTTGGTGGTGCAGAATTATTTAAAAAATGACAGGGGCGTGCAAGAGATGCTGTCGGTGGCCAGAAGAATTGCGGGCCACTTTCGGCATACAGGCACCGCGTACAGAAGACTGGAGCACCACCAAAAACACCTGAACCTGCCCTGCCATCATCTGAAGCAAGAGGTGGTAACGAGGTGGAATTCAACCCTCTATATGCTTCAGAGGATGGAGGAGCAGCAAAAGGCCATTCAAGCCTATACATCTGCCCATGATATAGGCAAAGGAGGTGGAATGCACCTGTCTCAAGCGCAGTGGAGAATGATTTCAACGTTGTGCAAGGTTCTGCAACCTTTTGAACTTGCCACACGTGAAGTCAGTTTAGACACTGCCAGCCTGAGTCAGGTCATTCCCCTCATCAGGCTTTTGCAGAAGAAGCTGGAGGCATTGAAGGAGGAGCTAAAACAGAGCGATTCCGCTAAGCATGTGGGACTTGTGGATGGAGCCCTTCATTCGCTTAACCAGGATTCACGGGTGGTCAATCTGTTGAAATCAGAGCACTACATTTTGGCCACCGTGCTCGATCCTAAATTTAAAACCTACGTTGTATCTCTCTTTCCGGCAGACACAAGTCTGCAGAGGTTCAAAGACCTGCTGGTGAGAAAATTGTCAAGTCAAGCGGAACGTGACCCGTCAACATTTCCTCCTTCACATTCTCCCGCAACTGGGGGTGCGAGGAAAAGGCTAAGAATTCCGAGCCCACCCGCTGGCGGTGATGCAGGGCAGTCTGGAGCGAGTGCTGACATCTGGTCCAGACTGAAGGACCTGCCAACGATTACTGACATGTCGTCTACTGTCACTGCATATGATTCTCTCACCACTGAAAGAATGGTGGAGCATTATATGAGTGACCGCATCCAAGTAGGCACGTCAGACAGTCCGTACGTATACTGGCAGGAAAAAGAGGCAATTTGGAGGCCCTTGCAGAAACTGGCTTTATTCTACCTAAGTTGCCCTCCCTCCAGTGTGTACTCTGAAAGAGTGTTTAGTGCCGCCGCTCACCTTGTCAGCAATCGGCGTACGAGGTTACTTCCAGAAAATGTGGAGAAGATGATGTTCATTAAAATGAATTATAATCAATTCCTCCGTGGAGACATTCACCAGCAGCAATTGCCTCCAGAAAGTACACGGGGACCTGAGATGGTGGATTCCAGTGGGGACGAATTAATAATCTGTGAGGAGGGGGATGTACACAGTGAAAGGGGTGATGAATCGGACGATGATGATGAGGTGGACATCTTGCCTCCGTAGAGCCAGTTTGTGCAAGGAGAGATTGATTGGTTGGTTTGGGCCCCCACCAAAAAAGAAGCAGTAATTTCAGTCACAGTCGTGTGGCAGACCCTGTCGCTGAAATGATGGGTTCGTTAAAGTGTGCATGTCCTGTTTATACAACATAAGGGTGGGTGGGAGGGCCCAAGGACAATTCCATCTTGCACCTCTTTTTTCTTTCATTTTTCTTTGCGTCATGTGCTGTTTGGGGAGTATTTTTTTGAAAGGGCCATCCTGCGTGACACTGCAGTGCCACTCCTAGATGGGCCAGGTGTTTGTGTCGGCAACTTGGGTCGCTTATCTTAGTCACACAGCTACCTCATTGCGCCTCTTTTTTTCTTTGCGTCATGTGCTGTTTGGGGAGTATTTTTTTGAAGGGCCATCCTGCGTGACACACCAGTGCCACTCCTAGATGGGCCAGGTGTTTGTGTCGGCCACTTGGGTCGCTTAGCTTAGTCATCCAGCGACCTTGGTGCAAATTTTAGGACTAAAAACATTATTGTGAGGTGTGAGGTGTTCAGAATAGACTGAAAATGAGTGGAAATTATGGTTATTGAGGTTAATAATACTATGGGATCAAAATGACCCCCAAATTCTATGATTTAAGCTGTTTTTTAGGGTTTTTTGAAAAAAACACCCGAATCCAAAACACACCCGAATCCGACAAAAAAAATTCTGTGAGGTTTTGCCAAAACGCGTTCGAACCCAAAACACGGCCGCGGAACCGAACCCAAAACCAAAACACAAAACCCGAAAAATTGCCGGTGCACATCACTACTTTATATACAGATATATAATAGCTGTATGTTTTCTCATAGAATATGTTGGAATTACAGCGCTGTGGTGCATTTATGGGCAGATCTACATAGAAGGGAAAGTCTGCTTTCTTAGCTTATGAAAGTTCCTTGCTGTTTGGTAGCAGGCTGAAAGTGACCTCAGGATAGAAGTAGGTCTCCTATGCCATCTTCTATGCAGCAATTTTTCTAGAAGCCAGATGTTTTGTGCCAGCATGGTACTACTGTGGTAGATATTCTACAGGAATACTGAGGCAGTCCTTTTGCCAAACCTTCAGAATAAGCAGTCGATAACTACTATGGGTCTCCTGCATCTATGCCAATAGGGGGCAGTCTTCTGATATTTGTCAGGCATTGGCAGGAATCTGTGCAGAACAGATGAGTTCAGGATGTAGTATCTAAAAGGTATCGGATGGAATTGCTGGGGTTCTAAGAAGGAATCATTTTGTGAAAAATGAGGCTACAGTTGTGAATTTGAAAGTCATGGTGCTATGACAGTATACAGAAATTAGCTCAAAGGCTGTGGAGATTTTGTCAAGTCATCCAAGATAAATTAGAGTTTTTACTCTCGTATATTTCTTTTAGAAAAGTATACAGGGGGTTCAGAACTAATCTGGATCTCAATACAGCTTGGTGAAGATAAGGTTTCCTATGGAAACACTGAAATCTATTTTGACTGTTTTAAGATGTTTTTACTGAAGATGTCAAATCTAAATTAAAGTACCAATTCCCTTTACTATTGTTTGTTATAAATGTGGTAAAAGTCACTTTGTGTGCAATAAAAATTATATATACTTGGGATCATTTATGATGGGGTGGATATTACCTATCAAGTAATTTATCAAGAGGAGCATTCTATAGTATCAATACATATGAAAGATGCCTGTTCTCATGTGCTGGTATGCAGGGATTATATTATAAATATCTCAGATTCTGCATCCAAGGCAAAACATCTTCAGTTCACATGTCTTCCCTTTATAATTGACAACATCCCCAAGAACATTTACAAAGCTCCTTTGTGTCACTTAATGCTTAGAAGAACAAACGGGAATATAAGTTTGACAGTAATTGACCAACTTACTATGTTGCTGAAAAGTCCAAAATAATCAATTAATTATGCTGTATACAGAACTCTACAGATCCCTCAGTATTACAGAAGGATAATAAACTGGGAGAGAATTCAGTTAAATCCACTTCGACAAATACAGTTCTTGGGTGTACAAGTGGATACTACAGTAAGTAGTCCCTCTGTAACGAGATGTGGAAAGATTCAAGAACTGGCCGCATTGGTACAAGCATGTGACATTACATACTGGACTATGTTTGCTGGGAATAATATCCTCAAACATAGACCTATCCTTTGAGCACGATGGAGAATGAGAAAGTTATAATAGAACTTGCTGAAGTACAGCCAAGAAGGAACCTTCCTGAATTACCAGTTAAAGCTATGTCAGGCTACAAGAGACTTTGTCTTGACAAACAGGTCCGGATCTAATTCTAGAACTTCCTTGGCAGAACACCACTGCTTGGTATTTACAATCGATGCAAGTGCAACAGGTTTGGTAGTGCGTCTATTGCAATAAGGTTGTCAAGGTTTCTGGACTTGTCAGGAGAAGAGGAGTACTTCAAACCAGCGAGACATAAGGGCAATTTGGAATGCATAAAGCTGTCTAAAATTATTCTCAGACAACGTGGCGGTGGCACAGTGTTTAAATCAACGAGGCGGCACCAAGAGTCGAATGCTTTAGAGGTGACAAGAATTTTTAAACTGGGCAGAGTGTCATCTCTGTTCTCTGTAAGCTCTGTATGTACCAGGGAAAGACAACTTCATTCATATATATTGGTAGATGCTCAATTAGCTTAGTGATATCATTCAGGTGCTCAAAAGGGAGGGGTATTTCTGAGCAAGAAAAAAGGGCAATTGGTTTCCCCAGCACCCTGAATGATAACCGTAACCAGATATAAATCCCACATGATAATAGAATTCAGAGATCTTCGTTACACATATTTGCGCAATTGTGTGAATAAGCCCCAAAGCCGCATCAAGGCGTCTCTGTATATTTGGGGTCCCTAGCGCTATATCTAGGTGCAGGGTGTGGCACTCCAAAACACCAGCATAAGCCAGAAAGCCCAGCGTAGCATACCAGTGAGACAACTATAGTGTTAATAAATTAGTATTTAGGAAGCCGAAGCTATAGAGAAAGTGATACAAAAATGAAATGCAATTAAAATAGAGAAATAGTGTTAAGAAATTAATAAGTGAAAAGTGTTAATAGAATGTAAAGGTATGCCACACTAAAGCCATCCAGCTCAGCCAGTCCAGAGGCACAACACCTCACACCTCCATTACCCCAATCTGGGTCTAAGATTAACCAGCAAGGAGCCACATGATAATGGCTCCTTACTACAATATGTCTAAGCTAAGAGCTACCTACCATTGGAGCAACCCCCTAATGCTCCATGTCAGGGCCTGCACCTCCTCCTAATACAGGAACCTCTCTGCCTCTCACAACAAACATATGTATTGGTAGATGCTCAATTAGCTTAGTGATATCATTCAGGTGCTCAAAAGGGAGGGGTATTTCTGAGCATGTGGCTCCTTGCTGGTTAATCTTAGACCCAGATTGGGGTAATGGAGGTGTGAGGTGTGGTGCCTCTGGACTGGCTGAGCTGGATGGCTTTAGTGTGGCATACCTTTACATATATCTGGTTACGGTTAATATTCAGGGTGCTGGGGGAAACCAATTGCCCTTTTTTCTTGCAAAGACAACTTCATTGCAGACTTTCTCAGCAGACACGAGGTGTTGCCAGGAGAATAGGAGGTGGACGCAAAGATATTTCAAGAGATTGTAATAAGGTTTGGATGGTCGCAGGTGGATCTAATGGACACATTCCAAAAAAAAACCCTCTTTTCTAGGTTCCACCTGCTGTGAACAAGCGGATTAGACATGTTTCTCCCTAACATGGAATTTTACACTGGAATATATGTTCCCTACTTTATTCCTACTATTGCTTGTGTCATTAAAAAAAAAAAAAAAAAAGCAAGTAATTCTTCCTTATCGGCCAAGGAGAGTGGTTACCAACAATGGTGAGTATGGCAGCAGAGAGTCTATGGATGTTACCACTCACACCAGGTCTATTATGCCCGGGTCCAATATTCTACCTAAACTTGAACATTTTCATTTGATGATATGGAAATTGAATGAATTATTAAGAAAAAGAATTGTCTGAACAAGTTGTTCAGTTTCAAGCAAGAAAGAAGTTATCCTCTAATTTATTATAGGATCTGGAATACCTTTTATCTCATGGGCCGAATCTGAATTTGATGTCATGAGAGTTGAAACACCCCAAATATTAGTTTCTATATGATGGGTTGAGAAGGGTCTGACTGTATCAACCATTAAGATACAGATAGCAGCCTTGAGCATATTGCTGGATAGGAAACTGTCTGAAGACAGGTTTCTGTCAAGCTATGAAAGGGTCCTAGCACTATGGGATCTGAATCTGATACTGAACTTTAGTCAGAAGGGTCAGTGAATTACAAGTGTTATGGGCCTTTCTGCCCATATCTTAATATTTGCAGATAAGGATGTTCAAAGAACAAATACAGCTTCTTTACCAAAGATGGTGCAGCGTTTCATTAAACCTAAAAGTGAGAAGAAAGAACTCGTGACAAGCACTTTTTGTCTATTTGGATAGGAGTTAAAAACTTTTGGTAAACAAAGTATTTGTTTTACATGTAGGCATAAAGAAAGGTGGAGCACCCATGAAGCAACCTTTTGCCAGGTGGATCAAGGAGTTAATTATTTTTGTGTATGAAGAAATTAGTCATAAAATCTGAAGGCACACTCAACCAGTGTTGCAATTTCCTGGGTTAAGGACGCCTTGGTATCAATGAAAGACATGTACAGTAGCCAACTGGCCATCTGTTCACACTTTCTCTAGTCACTATGCTCTGGATTTGGCTGGCGCCCACTTTGACAGTGATGTCCTTTGAAGGGGCATTGTGATGAATGAATAAAATTGGGTAATTAAGCATGAATTTCTGCTTGCTGGACTATTTGTTACCCTCCCTATATTATGCTTTGGTATATCCCAGAGTAATAACTGCCATGAAGTAGTGCAGAAGAAAACAGCAAATTATATTTACCGATAATTTCATTTCTTCAAGATACTTCATGGCAGCCTATAATATCCCTCCCTTTTTTAGTGTGTTTTTTCACAGGAACCGAATGTGAGGAGACACTCAAAAGACTGAGGAGGAAGAGGAGGAGTAGCTCTATATACCCTAAGTGGGCGTTCCCTGAAGTGTGAAAAAACTTCCTGTCTAGATAGAACTAGGTGGATGGGATGCAATCCCCAGAGTAATGGCTGCCATGAAGTATCTTGAAGAAATGAAATTATCGGTAAATATAATTTGCTGTTATCTTTTTTTTAAAAAAACATGTTGCATTATTCTTTCTGTACCATGTGTATCTGGAGTAGATGCAGCTATTATTTTCCTTTGAGAACAAAATTCTTGACAATTTAACCTTCCTACTTATTTATGTTCTAGAAAAAAAAAAGGTTTTCTTAAATATAAATCTAGAGCTGATAGACAGGTTGGTAAGTGGGAGAGCTTTCTAAACTTTGCAGAAATACTTTTCTTTTTTTCTTGCGCTATTTATCTATAAGAAGCAGTAGGGCATGAATTCTTTGATTTCTAGATTTTTTCTTTGAAAAAGCTCCAATAGGAGCAAAAGGCGTCAGAAGCTACCTATTTGGGACCCTGCATTGGATTCTTACCTGTTGATATAAGTGTTTTCAAGCTGCGAGGACGCACATCAACTAAGTGTGGGAGCGAGCGCTATCATACATACAGCGCTGCTAGGACGGGAGCTCATTCAGCTACAGGCACCTGTGGTGTGCCGAGTCCCACTGCTGGATTCATTCCTCCAAGGTCTGAGGACACCTCTTTCCCTCCTCATGATACAATACCTCGCTGGGAATACACGTAATCCTCCCGTAGTGGAGAACTTTTATTTCTTTTGCAAAGTGCCGCTTTCGTAATCACTGCACAGGTAACAATCCTGAATGACTTTACCGGTGACAACACCTATTAAATTGGGATTAAATAATTTATATTGCAACCTTGGCTACCAGTAAAGTCTTATATGGACAGCTATTTTTTAGAGATGTGCTGTGGGCACTTTTCGTGTTTTGGTTTTGGATATGGATCCTCGCTCGTGTTTTGGATCTGGGTTGGTTTTGCCAAAACCACCCTTTTGGGATTTGGGTTTCGATCTGGATGATTTTTAAAAAACAACAACACAAAAACAGCTAAAATCACAGAATGTGGGGGTAATATTGACACTACAGTATTATTAACCTCAATAACATTCATTTCCACTAATTTCCGGTCTATTCTGAACACCTTATACCTTACAATATTGTTTTTAGGCAAAAAGGTTGCACTGAGGTAGCTGGATGGCTTTACTAAGCGACACAAGTGTGCGGCACAAACACCTGGCCCATCTAGGAGTGGCACTGCAGTGTTAGACAGGATGGCACTTTTAAAAACTAAGGCTCCAAACAGCTAATCATGCAAAGAAGAAAAAGAGGTGCAAAGAGGTAGATGGGTGACTTTGCTAAGCGACACAAGTGTGCGGCACAAACACCTGGCCCATCTAGGCAGTGTCAGATAGGGTGGCACTTTTAAAAACTAGTCCCCAAACAGCTCATTCCTGCAAAGAAGACAAAGAGGTGCAATGAGGTAGCTGGGTGACTTTGCTAAGAAAAACAAGTGTGCGGCAAAAACACCTGGCCAATCTAGGAGTGGCACTGCAGTGTCAGACATGATTGCACTTTTAAAAACTAGGCCCCAAATAGCTCATTCCTGCAAAGAAGACAAAGAGGTGCAATGAGGTAGCTTGATGACTGTGCTAAGCCACATAAGTGTGCGGAACAAACACCTGGCCCATTTATGAGATGCTCGCAGTGGCTAAATGTCGAAAGTGGCCCAGCATCTCCTTCACGCCCCTGTCATTTTAAAAAAAATTCTGAACCACCAAATGAATTGTATGAGCAAAACATGGGACGTGCTGGAATTTGCCCAGATGTAATGCACGCACAATATTGGTGTACTTATACGGCAGTACCCCTGGATTTATACGGCAGCACCCCTGGACTTATACGACAGTACCACTGGACTTATATAGCAGTACCCCTGGACTTAAACTGCATTACCACTGGACTTATATGGCAGTATGCCTGGACTTATACGGCAGTGCACCTGGACTTATACGGCAGTGCACCTGGACTTTTACGGCAGTACCCCTGGACTTATACGGCAGTACCACTGGACTTATACGGCTGCACCACTGGACTGGACTTGTACAGCAGTACAACTGGACTTATATGGCAGTACCCCTGGACTTATACAGCAGTACCACTGGACTTATACGTCAGTACCACTGGACTTATACGTCAGTACCACTGGACTTATATGGCGGTACCACTGGACTTATACAGCTGCACCACTGGACTTGACTTATACGGCAGTACCACTGGATTTATACGGCAGTACCCCAGGACTTATATGGCTGTACCCCTGAACTTATACAGCAGTACCCCTGGACTTATACGACAGTACCACTGGACTTATATGGCAGTACCCCTGGACTTAAACTGCATTACCACTGGACTTATATGTCAGTACGCCTGGACTTATACGGCAGTGCACCTGGACTTATACGGCAGTACCACTGGACTTATATGGCAGAACCCCTGGACTTTTACGGCAGTACCCCTGGACTTTTACGGCAGTACCCCTGGACTTTTACGGCAGTACCCCTGGACTTTTATGGCAGTACAAAAAAAAAGGGGAGAGTGTGGCACTGCGCTAACAGATAGGTATTCTGACTTTACTATGGATGCTGCTCTGGGAAGGGATGCGGAATCACTACCTGGTTCCGCTATGGAAATCGAGTACAGATGGGTTTTCTTCCCCTAGCGCAAGATTGGTAAAGATGAGAGACACAGAAGTGAAAAGAAATTTCTTTTATTCTAAAATTGTATAAAACATAATATGGTTATAATCATCAGTGTAAAATCACTGGTTATGTGATGTGCAAGTGATTATGACACCTATTACCGGTAAACATATAGACAAACTACATAAAACATATATAACATGTACTAATGCCAATTGTCCATAGCAAGAAAAGTCTATTTATTATAAAAGCTGTTGTCTGAGTACAGAGGAGGTGCACTTTTTAGCGACTTACCCTCTCTGATGTATTTCAGGTTCTGCAATTTCCAACAGGTGCAGGATATATCGGTGCATATGTAACACAGTCTTTAATGTGTGCTGTGACGTCAGAAGTCCCTGTTAAGCAACTTGTGACCTATTGTTTTTAAAGTTCAAGAGTACCTTGATATTAGTTGCATAGCCAGTCTTGAATGGTTTCAGGTGGGTCTTCCAGATGAGAGTATCCCCCTTAAGACAGATGGAGCTGAAGTCCGCCGGCGGAGATCCTGCAGATGCCGTTTCTCAGCGCTGAATGGCAAAGTGCGGGATCGATTCAATCTGTAATCGACGCGTTTCGCCTTGGATCAAGGCTTCCTCAGGATAGCAGATAGAATCCTCCACACTTCATCCCGTCTTTTTATGGGGTTTGCATGTAGCGTCATTTAAACGCACTTCCGGTATAGAGTGCGTTCCATAGTAATCACACATCCTGTATTTGCGTTCCAAAAAGCGTGGCGTGCTTCCTGGATGTCTTGCGTTCCACGGCGATTTCATATCCTATGTTTGCGTTCCAACCTGATGTTTGGTTTCGTGCATTGCACAGATCTTCAATTTCTTTTCCCCCATTGTTACACTTTATAGTGAAGGTATTCAAATCATATGGGGCTTAATTACCTGATTGTATCACTTTTAAGGATATTTTCAGTATTTCATTTGGCCACAAATGGTGTGGACCGAAAAGGACAAACAGACAAAACAAACATGACAAACATTTAACAAACAAAAATTTCTCACCTATAGATTAAATTCAATGAAAAAGTTAATGGGATATATAGATTGAATAGAGAATCGATAGTTTATTTTTAGTGTGTGTTTTTTTTATAAAAAATTAAGGAGTGTCTTCTATGGCTGGTCCTTATTTTGGTATGGTTATCTCTTATCTGTAAAATAAATATTAAATAAAATCAAGAAATAAAATGCACGTGTAAAAAAGAAAAATATTGAAAATGGAAAAGATATATATAAAGATAAAGTGTATAAAAAAGAATAAAAATATATATATATATGTATAGATGGGGAATATGTACTATATATATATATATATATATAATGGATATATAAAGTTATATGAAATATAACTGAACCAAATTTTTGGGAAAAAAAAAAAAAATTTTTTAAAAATAAGTACATAAATGAATAAATAGTGTATATTAAGCGTAATAGAGGTTGAGGAGGTATACGTACAGGTGGGACGGTCTTATCCTAATGTATGAATTATTTTATGTTAGGAACGGGTTAAGGTCGAAGTCGACGTTCAGCCCTTTAGGTTTCAATGTTCCCATTCTGTAAATTAGTTTTGTTTCCTCTTTAATAAGGTAATCTTCTAACTTCCCTCCTCTCCACGGTGTGGTAATTTTTTTCAGACCTATAAATTGTAATACATGTGGATTTGCATTATGTTTATCTTGAAAATGAACAGGGATGCTGTGTTCTTTCTTTTTGTTTTTAATATTGCAGAGGTGTTCTTGGATTCTAATGTGGAGTTTTCTCTTCGTCTGGCCTATGTATTGTAGGCCACAGGGACAATATAATAAGTACACAACACCAATGCTGGTGCAGCTTATTCGTTCCTTGATCTTGTACTCGGTCCCATTTGTAAATGAGGTGACGGATTCTACAATTTTGATAGAGTTTGTTCTTGTTTTTCTGCAAGCTGTGCAGGTACCGCACCTTGAGAAGCCTTTCCGTCCTTCTTCTTTTTTCTTGTTCGTTGTTTTTTGGTGACTGTTGACCAGTATGGATTTTAAGGTTGGTGCTCTTTTATATACAAACCGTGGTTTCGGAGGTAGTACTTCTTTAAGAATTTCATCTGAAAGCAGAATGTGCCAATGTTTCCGAATACTGTCCTAAAGAGGAAACAAAACTAATTTACAGAATGGGAACATTGAAACCTAAAGGGCTGAACGTCGACTTCGACCTTAACCCGTTCCTAACATAAAATAATTCATACATTAGGATAAGACCGTCCCACCTGTACGTATACCTCCTCAACCTCTATTACGCTTAATATACACTATTTATTCATTTATGTACTTATTTTTAAAATTTTTTTTTTTTTTTTTTTCCCAAAAATTTGGTTCAGTTATATTTCATATAACTTTATATATCCATTATATATATATATATATATATATAGTACATATTCCCCATCTATACATATATATATATATTTTTATTCTTTTTTATACACTTTATCTTTATATATATCTTTTCCATTTTCAATATTTTTCTTTTTTACACGTGCATTTTATTTCTTGATTTTATTTAATATTTATTTTACAGATAAGAGATAACCATACCAAAATAAGGACCAGCCATAGAAGACACTCCTTAATTTTTTATAAAAAAAACACACACTAAAAATAAACTATCGATTCTCTATTCAATCTATATATCCCATTAACTTTTTCATTGAATTTAATCTATAGGTGAGAAATTTTTGTTTGTTAAATGTTTGTCATGTTTGTTTTGTCTGTTTGTCCTTTTCGGTCCACACCATTTGTGGCCAAATGAAATACTGAAAATATCCTTAAAAGTGATACAATCAGGTAATTAAGCCCCATATGATTTGAATACCTTCACTATAAAGTGTAACAATGGGGGAAAAGAAATTGAAGATCTGTGCAATGCACGAAACCAAACATCAGGTTGGAACGCAAACATAGGATATGAAATCGCCGTGGAACGCAAGACATCCAGGAAGCACGCCACGCTCTTTGGAACGCAAATACAGGATGTGTGATTACTATGGAACGCACTCTATACCGGAAGTGCGTTTAAATGACGCTACATGCAAACCCCATAAAAAGACGGGATGAAGTGTGGAGGATTCTATCTGCTATCCTGAGGAAGCCTTGATCCAAGGCGAAACGCGTCGATTACAGATTGAATCGATCCCGCACTTTGCCATTCAGCGCTGAGAAACGGCATCTGCAGGATCTCCGCCGGCGGACTTCAGCTCCATCTGTCTTAAGGGGGATACTCTCATCTGGAAGACCCACCTGAAACCATTCAAGACTGGCTATGCAACTAATATCAAGGTACTCTTGAACTTTAAAAACAATAGGTCACAAGTTGCTTAACAGGGACTTCTGACGTCACAGCACACATTAAAGACTGTGTTACATATGCACCGATATATCCTGCACCTGTTGGAAATTGCAGAACCTGAAATACATCAGAGAGGGTAAGTCGCTAAAAAGTGCACCTCCTCTGTACTCAGACAACAGCTTTTATAATAAATAGACTTTTCTTGCTATGGACAATTGGCATTAGTACATGTTATATATGTTTTATGTAGTTTGTCTATATGTTTACCGGTAATAGGTGTCATAATCACTTGCACATCACATAACCAGTGATTTTACACTGATGATTATAACCATATTATGTTTTATACAATTTTAGAATAAAAGAAATTTCTTTTCACTTCTGTGTCTCTCATCTTTACCAATCTTGCGCTAGGGGAAGAAAACCCATCTGTACTCGTTTTATGGCAGTACCCCTGGACTTATACGGCAGTACCACTGTACTTATATGGCTCCACCACTGGACTGGACTTATACAGCAGTACCACTGGACTTATATGGCAGTACCCCTGGACTTATACAGCAGTACCACTGGACTTATATGGCGGTACCACTGGATTTATACGGCTGCACCACTGGACTTGACTTATACCGCAGTCTTGCTGGACTTATACATCAGTACTCCTGGACTTATACGGCAGCACCCCTGTATTTATACGGCAGCAACACTGGACTGGAATTATACAGCAGCAGCACTTGACTTTGATGGCAGTACCACTGGACTTATATGGCAGTACCACTGGACTTATACGGCAGTACCCCTGGACTAATATGATGGCAGTACCATTGGACTTATACTGCAGTACCACTGAACTTATATGGCTGTACCACTAGACTTATACGGCAGCACCACTGGACTGACTTATACGGCAGTACCCCTGGACTTATACAGCAGTACCCCTGGACTTATACAGCAGTACCCCTGGACTTATACACCAGTACCTCTGGACTATTACGGCAGTACCACTGGACTTATACGGCAGTACCCCTGGACTTATATGGCTGTACCCCTGAACTTATACGGCATTACCCCATGACTTATACAGCAGTACCACTGGACTTATACGGCAGTTCTACTGGACTTATACGGCATTATCCCTGGACTTATACATCAGCACCACTGGACTTATGGCAGCACAGGACACCAAAACTGGACTTATGGAAGCACAGGACACCACCACTGGAGTGATGCAGCACAACACAGCACCAATGGACTGGACATACACAGCAGCACCACTTGACTTATGGCAGCACAGGACACCACTACTGGACTTATTGCAGCACAGGACACCATCACTGGACTGATGCAGCACAAGACAGCACCACTTTACTGGACTGGACTTATACAGCAGCACTGGACTTATGGCAGCACAGGACACCACCACTGTGACTGGACTGATGCAGCACAAGACACCACCACTGGACTGATGCAGCCCAAGACAGCACTGGAATGACACAAATGAGCAGGTCACCACCCCATGCGCCACACAACTTTCATGCACAGATACTGAGGACAGTGCCATAACTGGGTGTGTGCCGATGGTGCCTTGGCCACAGCACACATGCATTGAAGGTGCACCATCGGCAGCACACCTCCCCGCCCCTCCGCACGGCCCCAGTCACTTCAGTGTTGCCTTCTGCCTCCCGCCAACCACTGGAGCCACCCCCCCCAAAGCCGCAGCCACTACTCACAGCCCAGCGCTCCTGCGCTGTCTGCTTCCCACCAGCTGCCGGATCCGCCCCCCCCAAAGCCGCAGCCACTACTCTCAGACCAGCGCTCCTGCGCTGTCTGCCTCCCGCCAGCCGCCGGAGCCATCTCTGGTATCCGAGTCTCGCTGATGCCTGCCTCCCGCTGCCGCCTCTGACCATGCCGCAGCCGCCAGCTCCCGGGTCTCTGCCTCCTCTGCCATTGAATTCCGGATCGCCGGTGAGTATAACTTTCTCTCTCTCTCTCTCTCTCTCCCATAAAAGGGGGACTGCCTGCCGTAATGTGTAAAAAGGGGGACGCTGTCTGCCGTAATGTGTAAAAAGGGGACGCTGTCTGCCATAATGTGTAAAAAAAAAAAGGGGACGCTGTCTGCCGTAATGTGTAAAAAAGGGGACGCTGTCTGCCGTAATGTGTAAAAAAGGGGACGCTGTCTGCCGTAATGTGTAAAAAGGGGACGCTGTCTGCCGTAATGTGTAAAAAAGGGGACGCTGTCTGCCGTAATGTGTAAAAAAGGGGACGCTGTCTGCCGTAATGTGTAAAAAAGGGGACACTGTCTGCCGTAATGTGTAAAAAAGGGGACACTGTCTGCCGTAATGTGTAAAAAAAAAGGGGACACTGTCTGCCGTAATGTGTAAAAAAGGGGACGCTGTCTGCCGTAATGTGTAAAAAGGGGGACGCTGTCTGCCGTAATGTGTAAAAAGGGTGACGCTCTCTGCCGTAACGTGTAAAAAGGGGAACCGTGTCTGCTGTAATGTGTAAAAAGGGGGGTGCTGTCTGCCGTAATGTGTAAAAAGGGGGACTGTCTGCCGTAATGTGTAAAAGGGGCTCTACCTGGTGTAGTGGTGCTGCTGTGCAGCTAATTTGAATAATGGAGACTACTGTGCACCGTAGTATGAATTGGTATTATTTTGTGGCCACGCCCCTTCCCTATGAAGCCACGCCCCTATATATTTTTTCACGCCTACGGCGCGCACTGCCACTGTTTGGGTGGGGCACCAATGCCGTTCCTTGCACACAGCGCTAAAATGCCTAGTTACGGCACTGACTGAGGTGACACGTCCTCTCGCTACACTCTCCAGGACTGGAGTTAAAATGGTGGCGATGCGCGGCTCCTTAAATGGAATCCAAAACCCACAAGAATCCGACAGTGGGATGATGACGTTTTGCCTTGTTGTGGATTTCGAGTCTGGCGGGAAGTCCAGCCAGACTCGGGACGGGCGCGGGACATGATATTCGGTAGGGATTAGTTCTCAGGGAACCAAACCCGCTCATCCCTACTATTTTTATTTATTTTGTTTATTTTATAAACTTTTGAGATATGATCCACCTCTCTTAGCAATTAATTACTAAGTGTATTATATCGTTATATGTCAATTTGACTTTTTAATGTGTGTTTGACTAGTCATTTCTGATTAAAATTAATAACTTTATTACACAAGTGGGGTTAAAGTGAGCTGGAATGGGGCGGAACTGCATTCCGTCAGTTCCACTTGGAGACGGAACGCAGTTCCGCCTTCTCCGGCTCACCTCACCCGATATGTGCCTGGTGCCGCAGGGAGATGCTGGGCACCCGGCTCTCTCTTCACAGCGGAAGCCGGAGGCAGGAGCTCACTACTGGGCTCTTGCTTCCGGCTCTGTCAGTGCGCACTATGGGAGAGACGTCATGACAAGGGGGAAAGCTACAGGGGGCTAACTACTGGGGACAAACTACAGGGGTGCATTACCACTGGGGGCATAACTGCTGGGGCGCATTACTACTGGGGGCATAAATACAGGGGACATTACTACTTGGGGGCAAACTACTGGGGGCATTACTACAGGGGTTAAACTACTGGGGGCATTACTACAGGGGGGCTAAACTCCAGGGGGGATAAACTACAAGGGGCAAAGTACAGGGGGCATTACTACTGGGGGCAAACTACAAGGGGGCTAAACTACTGGGGGCATTACTACTTGGGGCAAACTACATGGGGATAACTACAAGGGGGAAAGCTACTGGGGGCAAACTACAGGGGCGCCTTACTACTGGGGGCATTACTACTGGGGGCATAATTACAGGGGCTAAACTACTGCGGGCATTACTACAGGGGGGCTAAACTACAAGGAGCTAAACTACAGGGGGGCTAACTACAAGGGGGCAAACTACAGGGGGCATAACTACAGGGGCTAAACTACTGGGGTATTACTACTTGGGGCAAACTACATGGGGCTAAACTACAGGGGCATTACTACTGGGGGGCTAAACTACATAGGGCAAACTACATGAGGACTAAACTACAGGGGCTAAACTACTGGGGGCAGTACCACTGGGAGGCTAATCTAAAGTGGGATAAACTACTGGGGTCATAACTGCAGGGGCATTACCACTGGGGGCTAAACTACTGGGGGCATAACTACTGGGGCTAAACTACAGGGTGCTAAATGACTGGGGCATTACTACAGGCGACATTACTAGTGAGGGCAATACTACACAGGGGCATTACCATTAACGGCATTACTAATGGGGGCACTACTAATGAGGGCATTGTAAAGGGGGCACTTCATAAGGGTCATCACTCCTGGGGACATAAAGGGCACTACTACTCGGGGCATTGCATAAGGGGCACCACTACTATGGGCTCTATACAAGGGGCACTACCACTGTGGGCACTACCAGTACAGTGGACATTGCATAAGGAACACTACAACAGTGGGCATTGCAAAAGGGGCGCTACTGCTGTGGGCATTGTGTATTACGGGGTGCTACTACTGTGGGCATTATGTGTATTAGGGGTGCTATTATTGTGGGCATTATTACTATTGTGTGACCACGCCCCTTTGTTTTTGAAACAACACCGCCTTTTTGGGGGGCTATTGCGCGCGGCAATGGGGGGAGGGGGGGAGTTCCACCCCTTCTCTAGGACCACTTTAAGCACTGTGTGTGACTCAAATGAATTCATGTCCTACTGCTTCTTATAGATAAATAGCGCAGGGAGAAAGTTTTGTTTTTTTCTTGTTGTGTACGCCTGATTGATTTAGGTGATTTTAGTTTTGTCTTTCTACCACAAGCCAAACACTTTACTGCTGCTGCTGCTATAATGATAATACACTGCTCAAAAAAATAAAGGGAACACTAAAATAACACATCCTGGTCAGAATGAATGAAATATTCTTATTGAATACTTGTTCTTTACATAGTTGAATGTGCTGACAACAAAATCACACAAAAATTATCAATGGAAATCAAATTTATTAACCCATGGAGGTCTGGATTTGGAGTCACCCTCAAAATTAAAGTGGAAAAACACACTACAGGCTGATCCAACGTTGATGTAATGTCAAACAAAAAATGTAAAACAAGTTAAAATGAGGCTCAGTAGTGTCTGTGGCCTCCACGTGTCTGTAGGACCTCCCTACAATGCCTGGGCATGCTCCTGATGAGGTGGCGGATGGTCCCCTGAGGGCTCTCCTCCCAGACCTGGACTAAAGCATCCTCCAACTCCTGGACAGTCTGTGGTGCAACGTGGCATTGGTGGATGGAGCGAGACATGATGTCCCAGATGTGCTCAATTGGATTCAAGTCTGGGGAATGTAAGGAATACTTTTCTATTTTAAATGTTGGCCCCTTTGGCCTGTGCTGCTGCAGTGCTCTGGATGAGCAATTTGTTTTGATTGTATCTAAATATCTATATGAGCTCACAAAAGCCAGAACAGCTCACAGTACTGCTTGTAGGCATGCATTTCTCCCCAGTGGCTGACCTTTCACCAATCCCACTTCATGGAGCCCAGTAGGAGCACTCATACAGCTGAAGCAATGCTTCCAGGCAACAGGACTGTCCAACAACCTCTATTCCACTGAATTATGAGAGTAGCATTCAGTACAAGACAGGAAGCAAAACTGTAATTGTGTTGAGTGTTCCATTACATGTCCTGCACGGAACTCCTATTACTAACAGCTCCAACAGCCATCTGCAGGTAACTTTTGCAATGTGAGGGCTAATGACAGTAAGTGGTCTATTTACTAAGCCTTGGATGGAGATAAAGACACTGGAGATAAAGTACCAGCCAATCGTTTCCTAACTGCTATGACACAGGCTGTGTTTGAAAAATGACAGGAGCCGATTGGCTGGTACTTTATCTCCAGCAAATTTATCTCCATCCAAGGCTTAGTAAATAGACCCCTAAAAGTCTTCTACACTGTACATTGTCCACCAGGCAAAGAGTTCTATTACACACTGTATTGGGCACTGAAGGACTGACTCTACTGAATACTAAGCAATCAACTACATAGGGCCAGATGTAATAACGCCCAAGTTTGTTGATCATGTGGGATCCCGGCTCAACTCGGATATTTTTTTTAAGGGGCAATCACTTACAAGGCCCTTTATCCAGCCTGGTGTATATTGATACCAAGAAAGGTGGTCTGTTACACATTAGGCCGTAGTTGATCATGACTGAGCAGTTATTGTGATAATTTAATGGCAGAGAAATGTGAGGGCGCAACAATTCTGTTTGGATAATTGGTCAGTAAAAGATATCTCGCACAGAGGGACTCCCTTGATCACATAATGTAATAACACTAGTTTGATTAAAAGCATGACAAGCGCAACAAACAGTTCTCTCTGACCCTCTTCAGTCTATGCTGTTTCTAGTCATAGATGTTGCCCTATATAGAGTCCTAGATGGGCTTTATTTACCGTAGACTCCTGTTTACCAGAGGACCGGCTCTACATTGCCAACTGGTCCATCAGGATGTACTGTATGTACTTTTGCCCACTACGATATTAGGAAATTAACTCTACTGAGATTGGTTCTGTATTGCATTTATGCATTTAGGCACTGGTAACTGTATTGTAGACTAACTACCCGTGAAAAAGGTCTGTATTGTAAGTTATAAGTTTCCGGCTCTGAAGAGCTGATTATCGAGGATTATGCTTTGCGTTCCTGAGGCATCTGGGGATCAGCACGCCTGCATTAGACCTAATAAGATAGTCCCGGAAATCTATTAGCAGCGGCAAATTACCACTGCTAATAGGATATGGCCCATAGGTTCTGGGTTCACTAAATTTGTATATATACGGTACTGTTAGATCACTGTGAGGTGTTATATAAAACTAATGGCTGAAAATGGGATTGGTGTGTATTTGGAGAAGTTCCCCTTAGTTACTGTACCGTAACAGATTGTTCTATTACTAAAATTATGAGTACAGTAAATATTGAGCCAATTTCAGTTTTATTTAGGTGAAGGCTTACATTTTGGTCTGGATTTGGGCGCAAGGTTTGTGACAGAGAGTTTGATTCAGATACTGTAGCCTGAATGTGGTTCTAGATGAGTAAATTAAGCTAAGCTGCGCCATGCCAAGTTGCTCAGTATTTTTGACAGAATATTCATCTTTTTCACACTCCTAACGTGATAAAAGCACAAAGCAAACAGGAGTTGGGATTGATATGCCAGTGGTCGGGATGCCGATGGTCAGAATACCGACCACGGCATCCCGGCGCATAGAATCCTAACAGGGGCTAGGTAATACTTCTACTTAAGTATGCAGCCTAACCCTCCCCAGTGGTGCCTAATTCTAACCTCCCCTTCCTGCAGCCTAAATCTGACCCTTCCTCTTCCACAGCCTAACCCTAACCCTCTCCGGGGGTGCCTAAACCTAACCCCCCCTTCCTCCCCACAGCCTAACCCTAACCCCTCTCTCCCCCTCCCCCTGCAGCTTAAACCAAACCCCCCACCCCTCCTGCTGATTTTAGTGCCGGGATCGTGATCCCAGACTGGATGCCGGCGCTGGAATTCCGAATAGTGTCAGCATTCTGGCATCAGTATTATGACTGCCAGGATCCTGACCATCAAACAGACACCTCCTGCGTGCTTCTGTGGTCCGCTACTGTGCCCGAGCACACAGTATCATATCGCTTGTGGGAAAAGTCCGCCATAGCCAGGATATCTACGTTGGAAGATGAAGACCCTGGTGGCAGCAGGCCTATAAATTAACGGGGGTGACACATACCCTTTTGGAGAACACTGTGCTCCGTCACCCCCACCCCCAAAATAACCATAGTCTGTCAGTCAGCAGAACAGGTCCTGCATATGTGCGATGAACCCACCATCGGGTTTATACATATCTGAATCAGGCCCACTATGCAGTGTCCAAAACTAGTTACCCATGCCATGCATCTCATGCCATATAGTGCAAATACACTAGGTGAATAAAAACACTTCTGTATATGTGCCAGGAAAACCTACATCCAAACACACAGCTAAAAAAGTCATTTGCATAAAGAAAAAATGTTCTTTAACATTTTGTTTTGATAACAGAAAACAAATTCATTATTAGTTTTGGTTTAATAAAAAAATAATCTCTATGACACAGCAGGAATATTCTTTTTTATTGTGTACGAATGAAAGTAATAAAAATTTCATTCTAATTTAAGCCCACAAAATCATATAAAAGAGCAACAAGCTAGTGCTGGCAAACAACATCATCATGAATGTGTATCTGCGTGAAACCTTAGATACCTGCAATAGATACAGCTAATTAAAAAGGTGTATATACTTTACTGTGTTGGTCTGCTTCAGTTCACAATTATATGAACATACTGTACTCTTGGTAGAAGCTGACATTCTGTATCTGAAGAAGCAGTGCAACAACCAATGAAATGCGTAATAATTTGGAGACTGAAATTGAGAAAAGCCTGTGAGATGTTACCTGCTCATTACACCTTCATTTTGGACTTTAGAAATATTTTTGGAAGATATATACTTTTGTCAGGCCATTCACTCTCTGTTTACCATTAATGGAGTGAATAGAGACAGATACTTTATCACTAACATTGGTATTCAATATAGATTCAACTAGCCAACTTGCACCCAGTGGCGGATTTCCCACTAGGCACATAAGGCATGAGCCTAGGGGCGGCACTTGCTGGGGTACGGCACCCCAAGCTGATAAGGGCCAGGTGATTCTTTTTTTTCCGTCTTTATGACTTATTTTTTTTATAACTTATTTAGCAAATGACAGGGTTGGGATAAGGGGCAGCAAATTGTGGTGCATGAGTTGATAGTAGAGTGAGGCTGGGGATGATTTTGTGGTCTCGGGCATCAGGACTAGCACCCGAAATGAAGGGGCAATGAAGTGGGGGCGGCCAATAATGTGCCTAGGGGTGGCCTGACCCCTAAATCCGCCCCTTCCTGCACCCAAGAGTTAATTCCTTTCTTATTTGTAATCTGCCTATTATTTTAGGGTCATTGTTATATTGATAAAGGGAGGGTGGCTGGGGGTTTTGGGGTTAGTACTGTTTTGATAGGGGGCAAAAGTGTTATGATTTTTCCATTGGGAATATTATTAGTTATGCCCCATTTACATCCATGAGCCAAAACATTATGAACACTAGAATATAAAGAATAATGACTTTGGCTTTTTAGTAAGAAGAAAAGGTCAGGTATATATTAGACGGCAAACTGACACTAATTGATTTGATGTATACAACCTACCTAAACATTGTTGTGGACCAGGTACACCCTTCCAAGGCTATGGTATTCACCGATGGAAGTGGCCTCTCTCAGTAGGATAGTGCAACCTGCAACGCTACCTTGATTGTTTGAGAATGATTTGAAGAATCTGTTGAAGAGCTCAATGTGTTACCATGGCCTCCATATTCACCAGATCTCAATCCAGTCGAGCAACTGTGGAAAGCAAGTCCATCTAGCAATATGTGAGATAAAGGATCTGCTGCAACATCCTAGTACCATGTACAACAGGACATTTTCAGAGGTCTGGTATAGTCTATGCCTCGGTGGGTTAGAGCTGTTTTGGCGGCACATGGAGGAGCAACAGAATAATAGGCAAGTAGTCATGATATTTTGGCTCAGTGTTACACTAACTTCATATATGAAAAAAATATATTTCTCAGACTGCGGAGAACCCTGAAATGAGATCGGAGACCCTTCTAGTGACATTTAAAAGGAAATTCAATTAAACATGAATTCCCATAGGAATCGTATGATATGTTTCCATGGGAAGTTATGTTACTAAGGAGCCTACTGTATTTATAAAAAAAAAAAATGTGGGATATCCCCCCAAAACACACATTTTTGTGAGATACTTGCAAATACTAAGTATTCCTGGATTATATGTACAGGGAACTGCAGCAGATATTGGATGTCCCCCATTTTCAACTACAAAAGCATCCACTATAAGTTATATGGGAGCTGCTTTATTGCCAAATTCACCAAGGTCCGGAATGCAAAGTATTCCGGAGCTGTGCCTCCGTAGGTAAGTTACACTATGCAGCATTTATTAAAAGAGGGATTTATAGAGTTCCTCCTCGGCAATAGCTGTTCATGTGTAGTAAGCAGACAGCACATGCATAGTAGAGCGATGGGGTTCTAAAGAAAAAGTGAAGTGATCACATTAGCACATTTTGGAGCCCTGTCCCCATACGTGTTTGATCATACTCAGTGTTGGACTGGGGTATGAAGGCCCCCCCTGGGGGAATGCAGTGATAGGGGCCCATACTTAGGGGTGTGGCCAGTCTACAAAAGGGGTGTGGCCAGCCTCCACAGAGGCTTGAAATGCACAATAGTCTTTTGCAGTGTAATGCAACATATCTACCATGTATAATACAAGTGCACAGTCTGGAACCTGATCCCTAGCGGAAGGAGTTGGCCCTCAGGCAGTGGGGCCCACCGATGGTTTCCCCTGTACCCCTGTGGGCCAGTCCGACCCTGATCATACTGTACATTCGGGCAAACAATAATATTTGCACGCATATCGGTTATATGAAGCTATAATTATTGGGTGTAGAATCTGATCATTAATAAATATCTATAGATGTAATGGATCTGTTCTATAGAAACCATTACAGAGACCCTTTCCTTACATACTGTATATTTGTTAATAATTTTCCGTTGTTTCTGTTAACAGAGATTGTGTTCTTCAAGCATATTAAAAATGTAAGAAGTTAGTGTTATTACCAATGGCTGGAAAATGATGCTTAGAGCCATAGTTTATCATCAATACCCTAAGAGCCACTGGATAATTAACGGCCACTGCCCTGGAACGCTCAGGATCCTGTCTCATTTAGCTGGTATTTACATGTGGAACAAGATTTGTTCAGAAGATGAAAGAAATGCAGTAGAAGAAAAACGAGCAACTAGAGAAAGTAAAAACATTCAGGTTAAGTCTGCAGAGTGACTTTAGAAAACAAATGATCTTCCAAGTGGGTCATTTTTAAGCTTAGATGCTGGAGCGGTAGAATAAAATGATGTTAGATTTGCCCATTACAGAGAACCTGTATATAATCTCCTTTATACCGGTACCTCGGTGGATGCATCACTCAAAAATGAAAGCAATGATCTCTGAAAGTGCAGAATGTGTGTTTAAAACAGTCAAAGATATCCTACTAGCATGGGATTAGCGGGATACTGTTCTCTATTATTTACTTTAGGCTACAGACAGGATAATTGCAAGTTTTCAAAACGGCGTATTTTGGTGGGGAAAAAAGTAATAAAGTTACTTTAAGTTCAACAAATCGAAGCAGATTTGCAGTATACGCTGCCGAGGTAACTAAGCATGCATTTATTTGTACTTTGTTATATACTAGTATATGCCAGTTTTTATGTTTTATTGTGTTGGCTTGTTGGAATATTTTATGGGATAATACTTATTACTACCAAAGACTATTTTATTCATTCAAGGGTACACTTTCTTTGGATGAAATGTCAATAACATTAGTGGTGTGACATTATTGAGGGGTCTGATACATCAGTTTACTGGTACAGTAGCTCATAAACTGACCATAATAAATCAAGAAGATGACGGCAGCTCTTTATACCAAAACAACAGTTGCTCGATGCTATATCATTGCTCAAGGGCAAATGTGGTTCTTTTTTATTGCCCTGTCTAAGGTGGATTTGCTGGTCATGAAGAATCAGCTGAATGGAATATGGACTCGAGGTGCAAATGTGCCCTGCAATTGCCTCTCCAGTACTTACAACAGATAAACATAATGAGGCAAGTACTGTACATGAGTTGAAAACAAGTCAGCTGTAATTGCTCCCGCATTGTGTGCTTGGAAAAATGTGTATATTTGGCTGTATGCTATGTTGTACTGTAGGTATCACTGCAGCTGGACTGTCCCAAGCTTGGTTTTATACCCATCATTATCATCACCAGTGTGCACAAGCTCTATCCTTGGTGCAGTTGACATGTCTGTGAACAGGTTTATTTACACTTACACATAACTCTGCCACAATTCCGTCAAGATGCCATCAATAGCCATTGCCTAGGTGAGAATACTTGTCATAGCCTCATTTACGACCCTATAGTTTCAAGTAGAGATGCGACTGTGTACAGCTCTTCATCGCCCATACTTACATATTCTATGTTCTGCACCATGAGTAGAGCAAAAATACAATGTACGCTCTGCTAGTGGGCACACGTTCAACTCTTCATCAGCCCTAATAAGTATCCCTGTTTTATCTCAATGATCTCCCAGTTTTATGAAGCTATATACAGTGCAAAGCTGCCCACACAGCTCTCAACATACCCACTCTAAGGTTTGGGGAAAATTAGATGATCACCTTAGTCTGCCACTAAAAAGCTTGAATGGCATATACAACATTCACTATACCATAAGACGGTCAACCCCTTACCCTGTTAGATATTGATTTGGGCTTATGCCCGTTTGTGTTGCATAAAATATACCAACTTGTATTGTGTTTGCCTAAAAAAAAAGCATACGTGACATCCCTATGCATCTCCGAAAGTTGTTCCTTCATACAAGGAGGAACAGGGAGAGTGAAGGGCTAACATAGGCCAATGACATGTTCAATTAATAGCAGACAGAGGCAGACCTGCACTGAGATGCATATACTGTATGCCTGTCAATAACTGTAACTGGCAAGTGCCCAGGGGCTGGTTTACATAAACCCTGATGAGGGTGACGGTTGCCAGCACTCACTAGCGGCTTCTGTTTGACTGATTTCAGATTCACTTCTGAAGCTAGTAGGAGCTTTATTTGTATGTCGTGACGGATTATATGATTTTGTGGGAGTAATAAAAACAATGGGTTTTTTAAGATAATTTCAATTCATGTGTGTAAAAGAAGAATATAGTTAATGTATTCTAGGTGGCTTTTTATTGATACAAAACCTAATAGCCATTATGCTTTCAGAACAAATGTGTTAACATACTTTTTATGCACTTATGATCTCTTTGTGTGTGAACAGTGGCACCAAGAGGGTGAGGGAGGGGCAGATGGGTACTCTTTACTCTGGCCCGGGTGGGAAGAGAGGAATGGTCCCTGCTGCAGCAGCCTCTCTCCCAGCCCAGCACACTCTGCAGTGGTGGCCACTGGCCAATCTTCTCTCCCTGCATGATGAAAGGAAGGGGAGTGATCGCGCCCTCCCTCCTGCCCGCCGCCGCTGCCTGCCGCCCACCTGTTCTGACTCTGGTGCCCCCCCCTCCTTCGCGGACACATGTAAGTTGTATTTTTTACTATTTCCAATGGAGCAATCTGGCCACGCCTCACCTCAAAAGCCACACCCCCTCTCATTAGCAGGGCCTGGCAAAGCTGTCAGTGCCCCTGTGTCTGATACCCCTTTCAGACATGAACCAGGGCCCTGACACGACTCTGACCCAGTTTTGAACAATGGCTTCAACCCATGTCTCAGTTAGGGACCTCCTTTCACACTTAACCTTTTACCCATTCACAATGGGTTGTGTCTATGTTGCCTTCGTGCATGGACCTGGACGTGACAAAACAAGTGGGCAGGAGATAACTTCCGCCCTTACAGCTTCTAAATGTTTTCTTCGTTCTCCATTCGTTTGGGGGGGAAAAAAAATTCTATGAAGCATTGGACCCTCGTGGGCTCGGTGTCTCACTCCGCTCCACTTCGCTCGCCACACTTTTCTATTCCAAATAGATTGTGACATGGACCCAGGGGGTTATGGGAAAGGTCCTCTGCACGAAGAGAAATTAGACGATACCATTCACAGGGATGCGGTCAACATCCCGCTGGACGGGATCCCGGCGGTCGAAATACCGACGCCGGAATCCCGACCGCCACAATCCCGACCGCCACAATCCCGACCGCCACAATCCCGACATATTCTCCCTCCGTGGGTGTCCACGACACCCATAGAGGGAGAATATAATAGTGTGCCGAGCGTGGCGAGCGAAGCGAGCCCGCAAGGGGCTGCGTTCCGCTCGCCACCCCTGTCGGGATTGTGTGGTCGGGATTCCGGCGTCGGTATTTCGACCGCCGGGATCCCGTCCAGCGGGATTACATACTGATCCCCATTCACAATGAACCCATGTCTGCCCTGGCATTCAGTATGAGTCATTGAAAGGGGACACTTTTTTTTGGCTCACAATAATGAGTTCATGATAACGGGGTGTTGACTTGGTACTGGGTAGTGATGTAATTAGGGCGGGGCAAGCAGGGCGCCAGTACAGCACCATAGCAGGGGATACTTGCCAGGGAAGACGGAGAGCTGGACAGGGGTAAGATGAGGTTGGGAAGCAGGAGAATGATGACGGAGGAGACGTGCCATGTAATCATGCCCCCTCCCTGGCTGGCCACTCCCCCTTTTTGTGCATGCCAAAGGTATGCACGGGGATATACTTTTTTATTCCCCCTGTGTGGGGGGACGACGACGCGGAGCAGTGTTCCATCTTTCATAACTCCCTGGGCACCAATAGCTCCAGTTACACCTGAGCTGCTGGTTGATGAGTGGAGGCCGCCAGCAGTTCAAGCACCTCATCTTCACTCCAGTGAGCCATGGTATCAGAAATGGTGTTTGCACCACTGTCATGTATTCTGGCGAATGCTGATGAGGTAAAGACTTTGTCTGAAAGGGGTATAAGTGTATCAGAATGTTTGTAAGCCTGATGTAAACTACCTGGAAAGGAGTCCTAAGACTAAGGCGTGCACCGATATTCTGTGTTCTTTCCCACAGCAAGCAACTGGGTCTTATACGTAAGAAGCTAGAACTTTGGGGGTCATTCCAAGTTGATCGCAGCAGGTAATTTTTTAGCAGTTGGGCAAAACCATGGAGGTCATTCCGAGTCATTCGCTCGGAAAATTTCTTCGCATCGCAGCGTTTTTCCGCTTAGTGCGCATGCGTAATGTCCGCACTGCGACTGCGCCAAGTAAATTTGCTATGAAATTTGGATTTTTACTCACGGCTTTTTCTTCGCTCAGGCGATCGTAGTGTGATTGACAGGAAATGGGTGTTACTGGGCGGAAACAGGCCGTTTTATGGGCGTGTGGGAAAAAACGCTACCGTTTCCGGAAAAAACGCGGGAGTGGCTGGAGAAACGGAGGAGTGTCTGGGCGAACGCTGGGTGTGTTTGTGACGTCAAACCAGGAACGATAAGCACTGAACTGATCGCAGATGCCGAGTAAGTCTGAAGCTACTCTGAAACTGCTACGAGATGTGTAATCGCAATATTGCGAATCTTTCGTTCGCAATTTTAAGAAGCTAAGATTCACTCCCAGTAGGTGGCGGCTTAGCGTGTGCAATACTGCTAAAATCGCCTTGCGAGCGAACAACTCGGAATTACCCCCCATGTGCACTGCAGGGGAGGCAGATTTAACATGTGCAGAGAGAGTTAGATTTGGTTAGATTAGTTAGATTTGTGTGTTCAATCTGCAATCTAATTTGCAGTGTAACAATAAAGCAGCCAGTATTTACCCTACACAGAAACACTATAACCCACCCAAATCTAGCTCTTTCTGCAAATGTTATATCTGCCCCCCCTGCAGTGCACATGGTTTTGCCCAACTGCTAAAAAATTTCCTGCTGCATCAACTTGGAATTACCCCCTTTGTTTCTATGTTTTACCCTTTTTTGTTATTTTCTTGGAAATCATCTATAACCTGTGTGTATTTTTAAAATAATCATAATAATGTTTTATTGTAACTGTAAGCTCTGACGTTATTCTTGAAATTAAAACTTAACATCTCGTTTTGATAATCTGTGCTTGTTATCTATGGCCTTGTGAGGAATATGCTACTGATTCTTAACACGTATATACTGTTAGCATAACCGAAAGGGAGGAGCCTCAAAGCCTTTGGTGGTGACAGACCGATATAGTTTATTGTTAGGATACTTGGCATAACATCAAGTCATGACCACCTGACTCGGAAGTTCTAAGGTCGGGCGCGCCAGGGCAGCATAGACAGTGTAATGGTTAACAGTACTGCCTCACAGCACTGAGGTCATGGGTTTGATTCCCACCATGGCTCTGTGTGGAGTTTGTATATTCTCCCCGTGCTTGTGTGGGTTTCCTCCAGGTACTCCAGTTTCCTCCCACACTCCAAAAATAGACTATTAGGTTAATTGGCTCCCAAAACAAAATACCTGTAGTGTGAATGTGTGTGTGTGTGTGTGTGTGTGTGTGTGTGTGTGTGTGTGTGTGTGTGTGTGTACATGTGATAGGAAATATAGATTGTAAACTCCACTGGGGTAGGGACTGATATAAATAACCAAATATTCTCCATAAAGTGCTGCAGAATAGGTGTGAGCTGTATAAATACCCGGTAATAAATAATAGTAAACCTGGAGCACATGCTACCGGCACAGAGCTGGATGTTTCATGCCTACAACTTCAGTTCACTTAACACTTTCTATAAAAAAAATAGGATTTTAATTACCTACCAGTAAATCCTTTTCTCGTAGTCCGTAGAGGATACTGGGGTCCACATTAGTACCATGGGGTATAGACGGGTCCGCTAGGAGCCTTGGGCACTTTAAGAGATCAATAGTGTGCACTGGCTCCTCCCTCTATGCCCTTCCTACCAGACTCAGGGCGGGCGCTTAGTATCCTTTATGGACTACGAGAAAAGGATTTACCGGTAGGTAATTAAAATCCGATTTTCTCTTACGTCCTAGAGGATACTGGGGTCCACATTAGTACCATGGGGATGTACCAAAGCACCCAAACCAGGTGTGAGAGTGATGAGGTTCCTGCAGAACTGATTGACCAAACTGAAGGTCCTCGGAGGCCAAAGTATCGAACTTGTACAATTTAGCAAACGTGTTCGAACCCGACCAAGTAACTGCTCGGCAGAGCTGTAAAACCGAGACACCCCGAGCGGCTGCCCAGGAAGAACCTACCGACCTAGTAGAGTGGGCCTGTACTTTAGGAACCGGCAATCCTGCCGTAGCATAAGCTTGCTGGATAGTAAGCAGGATCCAGCGAGCAATAGACTGCTTTGAAGCAGGACACCCAATTTTCTTGGGATTATAGAGAACAAACAGCGAGTCAAATTTTCTGTAATGAGCTGTCCGCTTCACATAGATCTTCAAAGCCCTCACAACAGCCAAGGACTTTGAGGTAGCAGAGGTGTAAGTAAGCACCGGAACCACAATAGGTTGATTGATATGAAACGCAGACACGACCTTAGGAATTGCTGACGAGTTCAGCTCTATATTCATGAAAAATCAAATAGGGGCTTTTGTGAGACAACGCCCCCAGTTCCGACACACGCCTTGCCGAAGCTAAGGCCAACAGTGTAACAGTCTTCCACGTAAGAAACTTTACGTCAACCTCCTGTAAAGGCTCAAACCATTATGATTGTAGAAACTGCAACACCACGTTAAGATCCCAAGGTGCCGTGAGAGACACAAAGGGTAGGTGGATGTACTGAACACCCTTCAAGAACATCTGAACTTCAGGGAGGGAAGCCAATTGTTTCTGGAAGAAAATGGATAAGGCCGAAATCTGGACTTTCAAGGAGCCCAAATGTAGTCCCACATCCACACCTGACTGTAGAAAAAGGAGAAAACGTCCCAGTTGAAATTCCACTGCAGGAAATTTCCTGTTTTCACACCATGAGACATATTTTTTTCAAATATGGTGGTAATGTTTAGACGTTACCCCTTTCCTGGCTTGGATCAGGGTTGGAATAACCCTATCTGGGATCCCTTTCTGGGCTAGAATTTGACGCTCAACCTCCATGCCGTCAAACGTAGCCGTGTAAGTCTTGATAGACGAACGGCCCCTGTTGGAGAAGGTCCTCTAGGAGCATCTCCAGTAGATCCACATACCAGGCCCTTCTTGGCCAGTCCGGAGCAATGAGAATTGCTTGAACCTTTTCCCTTTTTATTATTTTGAGAATCTTTGGGATCAATGGGAGTGGTGGAAACACTTACACCATCTGGTAGAACCATGGAGTCACCAGAGCGTCCACAGCCACTGCTCATGGGTCCCTCAACCTGGAACAATACTGCTTTAGCTTCTTGTTGAGACGAGAGGCCATCATGTCTATCTGTGGAATTCCCCACTGACGTGCTAAGGACTCGAACACCTGCGGGTGAAGGCCCCACTCTCCTGGGTGGAGGTTGTATCTGCTGAGGAAGTCCGCTTCCCAGTTGTCTACTCCCGGAATGAAGATTGCCAACAGCACCACCGCATGTCTTTCTGACCAGTGGAGAATTCTTGTTACCTCTGACATTGCCGCTCTGCTCTTCGTTCCGCCCTGTCAGTTTATGTATGTTACATTGTTCGACTGAACTTGAATGGCATGATCTTGAAGAAGATGCGATGCCTGTAGAAGGGCGTTGTATATGGCCCATAGCTCTAGAACGTTGATGGAAGAATGGTTTCCTGACTTGACCATTTTCCTTGGAACAGTTTGCCCTGGGTGACAGCTCCCCAACCTCTGAGGCTTGTGTCTGTGGTTAGCAGAATCCAATTTTGAATCCCGAACCTTCGACCCTCGGTCAGGTGAGAAGTCTGAAGCCACCACAGAAGAGAAATCCTGGCTTTTGGCAACAGACGTATCCTCTGGTGCATGTGAAAATGCGATCCGGACCATTTGTCCAACAGATCCAGCTGGAAGGGCCTTGCATGAAATCTTCCATACTGCAGAGCCTCGTAAGAGGCGACCATCTTCCCCACAAGGTGAATGCATAGATGCACCGATATCCGGGCTGGTTTTAGAACATCCCGCATGATCGACTGGATTACCAATGCTTTTTCCAACGGAAGGAATACCTTCTGTTCTGCCATATCCAGTATCATCCCCAGGAACGTAAGCCTCCGTGTCCATTCCAGGTGGGATTTTGGTAGGTTCAGAATCCACCCATGATCCTGAAGTAGTCGGGTTGAGAGGACAATGCTGTCAAACAACCTTTCTCTGGATGGTGCATTTATCAGCAGGTCATCCAGGTACAGTATTATGTTCACTCCCTGCTTGCATAGGAGAAACATAATCTTTGCCGTTACCTTGGTGAATACCCTCGGTGCTGTGTAGAGGCCAAATGGCAGAGCCTGGAACTGGTAGTGACAGTCCTGTAGTGCAAACCTTAGATAAGCCTGATGATGCGGTCAAATCAAAATATGAAGGTATGCATCCTTGATGTCCAGAGACACCAGAAATTCCCCTTCCTCCAGACCTGAGATCACCGCTTGAACATCCACAAGTATGGGTTCAGTGATTTGAAGTTTAAAATGGGCCTTACCAAACCGTCCGGTTTCGGTACCTCAAACAGGTTGGAGTAATAATAACCCCTGTTTTGTAGTTGAGGTGGAACTGAGACAATGACCTGAGTCTGTACCAGTTTTTGAATTGGTGCCTGTAAGGTCCTACTTGCTTCTGGAGAAGCTGGTAAGCCTGATTTAAAATATCTGTGAGGTGGGAGTTCCTGAAACTCCAGTCTGTATCCCTGGGTGATAAGTCTTTTACCCAGGGATCCTGGCAAGATGTTGCCCAAATGTGACTGAAACAACGTAACCGGGCTCTCACCTGCCTGCCTTCCAGGCAGTGCGGTCCACCGTCATGCTGAAGGCTTTGAGGAAGCAGACCCGGATGTCTGTTCCTGAGAACCTGCAGCTGCTAGTTTTCTGGATTTACTTTTATTGCCTTTGAAGGCTGTAGAAGAACCTTTGGGTTTGCCTTTAAGTTTCACTGTCCGAAAGGACTGCAGAGTTGGAGCAGAGTAGGTTTTCCTAGCTGGGGGTGCTGTGGAAGGAAGGTATGAAGACTTACCCGCCGTAGCCTTGGATATCCACTTATCCAGTTCATCTCCAAAAAGGACGTCACCTGTGAATGGTAGGCTTTCCGCGCCTTTTCTGGAATCTGCATCCGCAGTTCACTGGCATAGCCACAAGCCCCTGCGTGCTGCCACTGCCATGGCAGTGGTGCGTGCGTTGAGCAAACCAATTTCCTTTATGGGCTCCACCATAAAGTTAAATATGCTGTAGGAGTAAAATTATCTCCCCACTGGGTAAGGAATCTAATCCGTCAATTAGGTTACCTGGCCACTTAGCAATGGCCTTAGTGATCCAAGTACAAGCAATAGTGGGTTTCTGGGCCACCCCAGCAGCAGTGTATAAAGATTTGAGAGTGGTCTCAATCTTGCAGGCCAGCCATGTCCTTTAAAGATGCTGCCCCAGGAACAGGTAAGACTGTCTTACATGACGACCTAGATACCGATACGTCCACAATCTGCAAATTTTCCCATTTCTTTCTATCATCCAGAGGAAAGGGTAAGGATGTAATTAATCTTTTAGGGATCTGAAACTTTTTGTCAGGATTAGACCAAGTTTCTTCAAACAGGGCATTCAATTCCTTTGACGCAGGAAAAGTTGCTGAGGATTTCTTTTTTACATTAAAATATTCCTCCTCTGCCTCCGCCACCCTGTCATGAATGTGCAGGACATTTCTGATAGCATCTATCAGGGCCTGTATTCCCTGTGACAGGACGGCATCCCCCTCACTCGCATTCACTTCACCCTCCTCTGGGTCTGATGTATCGTCATCAGTATCAGCCTGCATGAGCTGGGCCAAGGTACGCTTTTGTGGGCAAATGGCGGGGGCTTGAGACGCTGGTATGGGAACTGAATCTCTATTCATCAGGTCATCCATAGACTGTCTTAAGTATTGTGTCTCTTTCTCAGTATGGGATAATTTAGTAGAAATACTGGATATCATCCCTTTAATGGAATCTAACCATGCGAGTTCAGCCCCACTAGCCTGAGAATGTGCATTATCCTGAGTACAGGGTAGCGAGTCTCTGGAGGAGGACAGACACTCTGCTGTGCAGGAAACACAGTCCCTGGACATGGTAACGTGAAGGGACACACACACACACACAGAAGGTGAAAACGCAGTTTAACCCACACAGAGCCCGCAGGGAGACACAGAAAATGGAGCCAGCCACACAGCGCCCTTTTTGCCTAGTTAAAACCTCAGCTTGGTCGCCACACTAAGTCCCCTATAGGGCTTAGTATACTACAACACTCCCCGCCCCTTCTAAGACCCCCTGGTACTGCTGATCAGAGGAGCTGCTCTTCCCTGTGATTCCTGTCAGTGCAAACTGCAGAGTGAAAATGGCGCTGGTGAGCTACTAGATCCGCTCATAGTGAAGCCCCGCCTCTGTAACGGCACGCAGCTTCACTTTTTTTTATACTGACCTGAGGTATTAGTGTGCCTAACAGAGGGTTAAAACCCTTGTTACTGTAGGTCTGTTGGCCAGTGTGGGTAATCATTGGTGGCTCAGCACACCCCTCACAGCGGGACACACTTATGTGTATGTCCTCCTGAGCCCTATGGGGCGCAGCCTGTATCAGCGCTGCGCTCCTACCCTTGTGCCGCCATTCCCTCTGGAGACCCGCTAACCGGGACGCCGGCGCTGTATTCACCACTCTTCTATCTTCTGGCTCTGTTAGGGGTGGCGGCATGCTGCGGGATGGTACACTCGCCATAGTGGGGCTTGCGAATGACTCCCTCAGGAGCTCAGTGTCCAGTCAGCGGAGAAACGGGACCATTAACTCTTTAGGAAGTTGGGCCATTCTCCCCCCTAAGTCCCACGGCTGCCTGAAAACAACAAACAGAAAATAAATGAAGAAAACTCTTCAGGAGCTTCCCTGAGCGTGACCGACTCTTCCGGGCACATTTTCTAAACTGAGTCTGGTAGGAGGGGCATAGAGGGAGGAGCCAGTGCACACTATTGATTTCTTAAAGTGCCCAAGGCTCTTAGTGGACCCGTCTATACTAGTGATGAGCGGATTCGGTTTTACTCGGTTTTACTCGGTTCTCAAAACGGCATCTTATTGGCTCACGGATGTCACGTGTTTTGGATAGCCAATAAGATGCCGTTTTGAGAACCGAGTAAAACCGAGTAAAACCGAACCTCGCTCATCACTAGTCTATACCCCATGGTACTAATGTGGACCCCAGTATCCTCTAGGATGTAAGAGAAAATGGGATGTAGTCAAAAGGTCAACAAATAACAGTTTCATCATTCTTAATGTCAACAGATGTCGACATAGTTAAAACATTGACAGACAACATTTTTGACATTCTCAAATGTTAACTGGTGAAATGTCAACATTGTCAGAATGTCAACATTAGGGTTAGGCTGCAGGTGAGAGGGTTAGAGTTAGGCTGCAGAGTGAGGTTATGGTTAGGCTGCGATGGGGGGATAGGGTTAGGTTGCGTGGGAGGTGTGCTTGGGTTAGGATACGTGTTAGGTTTAGGCTGCGGGTGGGAGGGCTAGGGTTAGGCTGCGGTGCAAGGTTACAGTTAGGCTATGGTAGAGGGAGGGAAGGGTTAGGCTGTGGTGAAGAGGGGCTTGGGTTAGGATGCGGCGGAGGTGGGTTAAGGTTAGGCTGTGGAGGAGGGGACGGGGAGTAGGGGTAGGCTGCGGAGGAGGGGGGTAGGGTTAGGCACTAGAAAGATGATAAGGGTTAGGTATTGGGGTTAGGGATAGTGGAAATATACTTACTGGAACACTGGAGAACCACAGCGCTTACCAGGAAGTTACAATGATCAGAAGACACTGCTGGAGCCAAGCACTAGGAAAGTCACGACTGGGCCACCAGGGTGAAATGTCAACATTCTAACGTGTCAGCATTTCATCAATGTGTACATGATGAATGTCAACATTTCATCCCCAACCCATAATAAATGTAGGGAAAAAAATCCAAACAAATCAGCAAATTTGTTAATTAATTTAATGGTAATAATACTCAGCTTAACATTGTAAATAGTTCAACATAGCGAAGAATCACTCACAACTGTTATTCTATACACCAAACGGTAACATCACTAACAGCATTTACTCTGAACAAAACAGACAGTACTTTTATTTAGAGTACTGGAAGATTTAAAATTGGTGCACATCAGCGCAAATTGATTTTGAATCCATTAGCATATGCAAATAATGTCTGGCTGTCTAATTCATGCATAGAGGAATTAACAAATTACAGATGGGCCCATGGTTTTCTTAGTGGTGAGATATTCTCTAGAGGAAAATTCACCATTCTATCTCATAAAGCTATATCTGAGATTGCTGAGTGCAGGGTCTGGGGGTGACAGAAGTGACAGCTGCTTTGCAGAGGTGTGATGTATATTGCACATTACTATATTATGTTATCTTGTTATACTATATAATGATTTCCAGTTTCCGTGTTAGTAAATTTAAAAATTACAACTTGAAGATGTTTTATTGCTGAGAAAATGAGATCCAAGTGTTATTTGTGGGGGAATATAGGGGCAAATTCAGTAAGATCACAAGTCGCGATTCATACGGAATTTTGGCGGGGGTGGCGCGGGCGCATGTGCAGCGGGCTCTACTGCACATGCGTCCGCATTTTCTGCGGGGGGCTGCAGAAAATGTGATCGCCTCTGCCTGTCAATCAGGCAGAGGTGGTCGCGGGGCGGGAGGGGGCGGCAGCGCTCCATTTTCAGGGAGGAAACGGAGCATTGTGGGGGCGGGGCAATCCGAACGGTGGGTTGTGCGGTACGAATGGGGGCATGTCGGGGCTCCGGTCACGGTGGCTGCGTGACATCTCACGCAGCCATCACGACAGGGAGAATGGTGCCGGGACTCCTGCGGCCGCAGCTAAGCTGCGCCGGCAGGAGTCAACCTTAGTTTCTGCTAACAAGCAGAAATTGCGAGGCGAACGCAATTTCTGCTTTAAAGCAGGGGGGGAGGCGCCGGTCAGCATGCTGAGCGGCCCCCAGCATGCATGCAAAAGGGTAGCAAATTCTGCTGATTAGCAGAATTTGCTATCCTTACTGAATTGGCCCCATTGTTAAAATGTCGATAACAACAATGTTAACATTTATAATATTAACACCATAATGTCAACAGTTGACAACATTGTTAGAATGATTCCACGCAAAACGTCAACATTCTTAGAATGTCAATAGGTTAAATGCCGACATTAGTGTTAGGCTACAGTGGGAGTGGGAGTTAGGGGTAGGGATTAGGGTTAGGGATAGGGGAAATATGCCTTCCGGAACACGCAGGTCTCCCCTTAGAAGTCATGATTACATGACCGCCAGGGCCCAGAAGATGCCACTGGAAATGCCAAGAGCAGGTAAGTCCCCTCTAGACCAGAAGTATGAAATGTCAGCACTCTAATACTGAATGTCGGCAGTTCATTACTGTCTACGTGAATGTCGACATAATCAACATCAACATTATGGCCTTGTTGACAATCTCATCTTGACATATTGAATTTAGCAACCATTTTTTTGGAAGTGCACTTATTCATACTGTCAGTCTGACCACTTACTAGCAAAGTCATTTATTGATAACATCTGTGAGTTACATGCCATTATGCTGTACTTCTGTTAGTAAACCAATATGGATGATCGTTCTCATATTTAAGTTACACTCATCTATCAAGAGGGGATGTTCACAATGGGAAAACAAAACTCAATAGCAGCTAACCAGTGGAGGTACCACTTCTAAGAACGCCACTGTCAGGAAAAGTCTAATTAAAGAATTAATATTGCAAATATCTTCAACAATAAATTATTCCTTCCCAGAAGATATATCTATACACTCCATTTGTCTTGCTGTCTGCCAGTAAACAAGCAGTTAATGGAAAGCAAATTGATTTTAAGGGCCTCACCTAAAGTTCAGGAAATCAGAATAAATTCTGATTGTCACAAAACCAGTAATAGTCGCCAAGTCAGTAGATTTGCAGAAATTCAGGAAAACTTACAGTGTTGGTTACAGTATAAGCTCAACAGTATAAACTCAACGACAGTACTGTACTATTGTTGAGCTTACATTGTTACCAACATTGTAATTATACCTGCATTTCTGCAAATGTACTGCTCTGTTTCTCTTACAGCCACCACTTATGTTTCCAGTTTTCCTCCCCCTATTTACCTACTCCACACTATGTCTAGGTTTTTTTTTTTATTCCCTCCATCAATCATTGTCTACCTAATACTGTATCTTTCCCCCTGTTCTCACTTCTTTCCTTCCCCCTAGTCTCCTACACTTCTGCCTCTCTCCCCTCCTCTGTCTCCCCTCCACCCCGGTGCTGCCCTTCCCCTACTCTCCTTATCCCACTTTCAATAACCTCTCCCCCACCATGGTCCTACTACCCCACCATGCAGAGCTGCTCCCTCCTCTCCCTGCCATCTCGCCTCACCTCCATCTGCATCACAGTGAACTTTCTCCCTGCTCACCTCTTGCAGTTTCCCTTCCTAGGTCAGATACCCACACCATCACTACTCTCTCATCATCCTTGCCCTCCAAGGTGATCTCACCTTAATGTTACAGCAACCCTGATAATCTCATTCACATCTCTCCCACAAACTCTCTCCCCTTTCCCTGTTTCCTCTGGAATGCCATATCTGTCTGTAAAAAATTGGTCCCCACCCATGACCTTTTCATCTCCAACTCCCTGAATCTCCTAGCCATTCAGAAACCTGGGTTTCCCCTCTGACACCACTTCTCCTGCTGCTCTCACCGCTGAGGGCCCTACATTCACACACACCTCCCGTCCCAGGGGTTGATGTTTTGGTGGTGTTGGGGTCCTTCTATCCTAAAGGTGCATACACACTGGGCGTATTTGCCCAGCGTGTATGCACAGCGATGATCGCTGACATCGCTGGGCTGAAAAGCCCTCAGTGCAAACCACACTGAGCTCTTTTCCCCCCTGCCCAGCAATTTCAGCAGGGGGGCTTTCCATACCAGGACGCTATGGAAGCCGCTCACCACGCCGTTCATCTACTGGTAATACCAGTAGATGAACGGCGGCCGCCAGCGATGAAGCTCATCGCTTGTTCATACACACTGGGCGGCTTTGAGCTGTAAGCAGCTCAACACACCAAAAGTGAGCTGCTTTCAGCTCAAAATCGCCCAGTGTGTATGGGCCTTAAGGTTACTCCTACCAACTCATACCCCCAGAAACTTACTTTACGTTCTCTACATTTGAGATCCATGCTATATGCCTCTTCTAACCTGTTCATCTTTGAGTAGCTGTCATTTATGGTCCCCCTGGCATACCCATCAAATTCCTCAATCACTTTACTTCATGAAATACTCACTTTCTCTCTTCAGACATTACTTCCATGTTCTTAGGTGACATCAACATCCCAATTGATATCCCCACAGAATACTCCGCCTCTAAACTCCTTAACCTTACATCATCACTTGGTCTCTCCCAGTGTACCTACTCACCCTCGCATGTGAATGGGCACTCACTTGATCTGGCCTTCACTCACTGTTGTGATATTTCTGATTTCTCCAACTTCCTATTCCCACTCTCTGGCCATCACCACCTCTCTTTTAACTTATCTCTCTTTGCTTCTCCAACTCTGCCTCCTAAGGCTACCATCATTATGCGTAACATTGAGGCCATCGACACTGTTCCTTATCCTCCCTGCTTGACTCACTTCTCTCTTCTATTCTCTCTCTTCTGTCCTGAACAAGCCACTTCCCTATACAATGTCTCCCTTACTTCTGCTTTTGACTCTTGTTGCTCCAGTGACCACTATTTAACCTTACAACACGTCAACCCTGGCATTCCAGATTCACCAGATATCTGCACAAATGTTCACATACCACGAGCGACAGTGGAGGAAATCACGCTCTAAAGTAGACTTCCTCCATTTTAAATGAATGTTCTCATCCTACAGTGTTGTCCTTTGCATCTCTAAACAATCACATTTCAAGAATCTCACCTCCTTCTAATCTTCAAACCCCTGGTGTCTCTTTGTCACTGTCAACTCCCTCCTTTGCCAACCTCCACCGTGACTCCCTTTTTCACTCTTTGCTCTTGACTTTGCCACCTACTTCATATCCAAAATTGACTCCATACATAGTTACATAGTTACATAGTTGTTGAGGTTGAAAAAAAAGACAAATGTCCATCGAGTTCAACCTGTAGTCATAATTTTTTTTTAAATCTAACTAAATGCTGTATTCTTGGATATTTTTTTCCGCTAGGAATTTATCTAATCCATTTTTACATTTATTGATTGAGTCCACCATCACTACCTTCTCTGGCAAAGAATTCCAAATCTTTACTGTTCTTACTCTGAAGAACCCTTTTCTCCGTTGTGTATGGAATTTTTTTTCTTCTAACCTCAGGGGGTGTCCAAGTGTCCTATGTAGTGCTTTTTTGATGAACAAATCATTTGATAAAACCTTGTATTGTCCCTTAATGTATTTAAAAATATTAATAATGTCTCCTCTCAGTCGCCTCTTTTCCAGTGTAAACAAATCTAACCTTTTAAGTCTTTTACTCATAATCCAGTGCCTCTAACCCCTTAACCAGTTTGATGGTTCGCCTCTGAACCTTTTTGAGTTCCAAGATATCTTTTTTATAGTGAGGTGTCCAGATCTGTACACAATATTCCAGGTGTGGCTGCACCAATGATTTATACAGTGGCAGGATTACATTCTCATCCCTTGTCTCCATTCCCCATTTATTGCATGCTAACACCTTATTTGCTTTTGTTGCTGCATTTTCACATTGCGTACTGCTACCAAGTTTGTTGTCGATGAGCACCCCCAAATCTTTTTCAACTACTGTTATCCCTACATTTTCCCCATTTAGTTTATAGGCTGCCTGGTTGTTCTTAGTTCCAAAGTGCATAACTTTACATTTGTCTGTATTGAACCTTATTCTCCATTTATCCGCCCAGACCACAAGTCTAGATAAGTCATTCTGCAGAGACTCAACATCCTTGTCTGAATTAATTACTCTACATAGCTTAGTATCATCTGCGAAAATTGACACTGTGCTTTCCAGTCCCTCTCCTAGGTCATTAATGAATATGTTAAACAACAATGGTCCGATTACTGAACCCTGTGGAATTCCACTGAGCACTGAAGCCCATTCAGAATACATCCCATTAATCCCCACTTGCTGTTCCCTATTGAACAGCCAATTATTAACCCAAGTACAAATAGTGTCCCCTACCCCAAGCTCCCTCAATTTGAGAATTAGTCTCTTATGTGGAACTCTGTCAAAAGCCTTAGCGAAGTCCAAAAAGATCACATCCACTGCATCAGGACATCACATCTCAACAGACCCTCAAGAACCTGCCCCCTCCTTTCCCTGACTAACTCTCCCCATCCATCCCACCAGCTCTGACTTCTTTTTTTACTGTATCTGGAGATTAAGTAATGGCTCTCATCCAGTCATACCCCCTCCACCACCCCACTAGTTCCTATCTCCTCCAGCCTTCTCCATTACATCTCTCCTTCAGCATGTTCCCATCTTGCTCAGCTCCTCAATCTCTCCCTCTCATAAGATACTATCCCCTCTGCCTTCAAGCATGGTCTTCTCTCCCACATTCTTAAAAAACTTGCCCTTGATCCTAACACTCTCTCCAACTACCGACCCATCTCTCTTTTCCCTTTTGCCTCCAAACTGCTTGAGCAGATTGTCTACAACTGCCTTATTGCCTTTCTCTCCTCCCACTTCCTGCTTGAATCATTTCAGTCTGGCTTCCATCCTCTCCACTCTACTGAAACTGCCCTCATGAATGTCTACAATGAACTCTATGCCAAATCCAAGGGCAAATACTCTTTGCTTATTCTCCTAAACCTCTCTGCTGCTTTTGACACTTTGGTCTGCATAATGCTGCCCTCCTACCTCACTGACCGCTCCTTCTCTGTTCCTCTCATGACTCCACCTCTCTTGCACTTCCACTGACAGCAGGGGTTCCCCAAGATTCTGTTATTGGACCTCTCCTTTTTCTCTCACTATACATTATCTTTAGGTGAGCTCATTCACTCTTTCGACTTCCAGTATCTTCTCTATGCTGTTGATACTCAATTCTACCTGTATTCCACTAACCTCTCGCCCTTTCTCCTCACTTATAACCCAGCCATCTCTCGTACTAACCCTCTGTTATATGCTCACTTCTAGACCATCTCTCATTCTAACTAGAGATGTGCACTTGAAATTTTTCGGGTTTTGTGTTTTGGTTTTGGGTTCGGTTCCGCGGCCGTGTTTTGGGTTCGACCGCGTTTTGGCAAAACCTCACCGAATTTTTTTTGTCGGATTCGGGTGTGTTTTGGATTCGGGTGTTTTTTTCAAAAAACCCTAAAAAACAGCTTAAATCATAGAATTTGGGGGTCATTTTGATCCCAAAGTATTATTAACCTCAATAACCATTATTTCCACTCATTTTCAGTCTATTCTGAATACCTCACACCTCACAATATTATTTTTAGTCCTAAAATTTGCACCGAGGTCGCTGGATGACTAAGCTAAGCGACCCTAGTGGCCGACACAAACACCGGGCCCATCTAGGAGTGGCACTGCAGTGTCACGCAGGATGGCCCTTCCAAAAATCACTCCCCAAACAGCACATGACGCAAAGAAAAAAAGAGGCGCAATGAGGTAGCTGTGTGAGTAAGATAAGCGACCCTAGTGGCCGACACAAACACCGGGCCCATCTAGGAGTGGCACTGCAGTGTCACGCAGGATGGCCCTTCCAAAAAACACTCCCCAAACAGCACATGACGCAAAGAAAAATTAAAGAAAAAAGAGGTGCAAGATGGAATTGTCCTTGGGCCCTCCCACCCACCCTTATGTTGTATAAACAGGACATGCACACTTTAACCAACCCATCATTTCAGTGACAGGGTCTGCCACACGACTGTGACTGAAATGACGGGTTGGTTTGGACCCCCACCAAAAAAGAAGCAATTAATCTCTCCTTGCACAAACTGGCTCTACAGAGGCAAGATGTCCACCTCATCATCATCCTCCGATATATCACCATGTACATCCCCCTCCTCACAGATTATCAATTCGTCCCCACTGGAATCCACCATCTCAGCTCCCTGTGTACTTTGTGGAGGCAATTGCTGCTGGTCAATGTCTCCACGGAGGAATTGATTATAATTCATTTTAATGAACATCATCTTCTCCACATTTTCTGGAAGTAACCTCGTACGCCGATTGCTGACAAGGTGAGCGGCGGCACTAAACACTCTTTCGGAGTACACACTTGTGGGAGGGCAACTTAGGTAGAATAAAGCCAGTTTGTGCAAGGGCCTCCAAATTGCCTCTTTTTCCTGCCAGTATAAGTACGGACTGTGTGACGTGCCTACTTGGATGCGGTCACTCATATAATCCTCCACCATTCTTTCAATGGGGAGAGAATCATATGCAGTGACAGTAGACGACATGTCCGTAATCGTTGACAGGTCCTTCAGTCCGGACCAGATGTCAGCATCAGCAGTCGCTCCAGACTGCCCTGCATCACCGCCAGCGGGTGGGCTCGGAATTCTGAGCCTTTTCCTCGCACCCCCAGTTGCGGGAGAATGTGAAGGAGGAGATGTTGACAGGTCGCGTTCCGCTTGACTTGACAATTTTCTCACCAGCAGGTCTTTGAACCCCAGCAGACTTGTGTCTGCCGGAAAGAGAGATCCAAGGTAGGTTTTAAATCTAGGATCGAACACGGTGGCCAAAATGTAGTGCTCTGATTTCAACAGATTGACCACCCGTGAATCCTTGTTAAGCGAATTAAGGGCTCCATCCACAAGTCCCACATGCCTAGCGGAATCGCTCCGTGTTAGCTCCTCCTTCAATGTCTCCAGCTTCTTCTGCAAAAGCCTGATGAGGGGAATGACCTGACTCAGGCTGGCAGTGTCTGAACTGACTCACGTGTGGCAAGTTCAAAGGGCAGCAGAACCTTGCACAACGTTGAAATCATTCTCCACTGCGCTTGAGACAGGTGCATTCCACCTCCTATATCGTGCTGAATTGTATAGGCTTGAATGGCCTTTTGCTGCTCCTCCAACCTCTGAAGCATATATAGGGTTGAATTCCACCTCGTTACCACTTCTTGCTTCAGATGATGGCAGGGCAGGTTCAGGCGTTTTTGGTGTTGCTCCAGTCTTCTGTACGTGGTGCCTGTACGCCGAAAGTGTCCCGCAATTCTTCTGGCCACCGACAGCATCTCTTGCACGCCCCTGTCGTTTTTTAAAAAATTCTGCACCACCAAATTCAAGGTATGTGCAAAACATGGGACGTGCTGGAATTTGCCCAGATTTAATGCGCACACAATATTGCTGGCGTTGTCCGATGCCACAAATCCACAGGAGAGTCCAATTGGGGTTAGCCATTCCGCGATGATCTTCCTCAGTTGCCGTAAGAGGTTTTCAGCTGTGTGCGTATTCTGGAAAACGGTGATACAAAGCGTAGCCTGCCTAGGAAAGAGTTGGCGTTTGCGAGATGCTGCTACTGGTGCCGCCGCTGCTGTTCTTGCGGCGGGAGTCCATACATCTACCCAGTGGGCTGTCACAGTCATATAGTCCTGACCCTGCCCTGCTCCACTTGTCCACATGTCCGTGGTTAAGTGGACATTGGGTACAGCTGCATTTTTTAAGGACACTGGTGACTCTTTTTCTGAGGTCTGTGTACATTTTCAGTATCGCCTGCCTAGAGAAATGGAACCTAGATGGTATTTGGTACCGGGGACACAGTACCTCCAACAAGTCTCTAGTTGGCTCTGCAGTAATGATGGATACCGGAACCACGTTTCTCACCACCCAGGATGCCAAGGCCTCAGTTATCCGCTTTGCAGCAGGATGACTGCTGTGATATTTCATCTTCCTCGCAAAGGACTGTTGGACAGTCAATTGCTTGGTAGAAGTAGTAAAAGTGGGCTTACGAGTACGACTTCCCCTCTGGGATGACCATCGACTCCCAGCAGCAACAACAGCAGCGCCAGCAGCAGTAGGCGTTACACGCAAGGATGCATCGGAGGAATCCCAGGCAGGAGAGGACTCGTCAGAATTGCCAGTGACATGGCCTGCAGGACTATTGGCATTCCTGGGGAAGGAGGAAATTGACACTGAGGGAGTTGGTGGGGTGGTTTGCGTGAGCTTGGTTACAAGAGGAAGGGATTTAGTGGTCAGTGGACTGCTTCCGCTGTCGCCCAAAGTTTTTGAACTTGTCACTGACTTATTATGAATGCGCTGCAGGTGACGTATAAGAGAGGATGTTCCGAGGTGGTTAACGTCCTTACCCCTACTTATTACAGCTTGACAAAGGCAACACACGTCTTGACAAATGTTGTCCGCATTTCTGTTGAAATACTTCCACACCGAAGAGCTGATTTTTTTGGTATTTTCACCAGGCATGTCAACGGCCATATTCCTCCCACGGACAACAGGTGTCTCCCCGGGTGCCTGACTTAAACAAACCACCTCACCATCAGAATCCTCCTTGTCAATTTCCTCCCCAGCGCCAGCAACACCCATATCCTCCTCATCCTGGTGTACTTCAACACTGACATCTTCAATCTGACTATCAGGAACTGGACTGCGGGTGCTCCTTCCAGCACTTGCAGGGGGCGTGCAAATGGTGGAAGGCGCATGCTCTTCACGTCCAGTGTTGGGAAGGTCAGGCATCGCAACCGACACAATTGGACTCTCCTTGTGGATTTGGGATTTCGAAGAACGCACAGTTCTTTGCGGTGCTTTTGCCAGCTTGAGTCTTTTTATTTTTCTAGCAAGAGGCTGAGTGCTTCCATCCTCATGTGAAGCTGAACCACTAGCCATGAACATAGGCCAGGGCCTCAGCCGTTCCTTGCCACTCCGTGTGGTAAATGGCATATTGGCAAGTTTACGCTTCTCCTCCGACAATTTTATTTTAGATTTTGGAGTCCTTTTTTTACTGATATTTGGTGTTTTGGATTTTACATGCTCTGTACTATGACATTGGGCATCGGCCTTGGCAGACGACGTTGCTGGCATTTCATCGTCTCGGCCATGACTAGTGGCAGCAGCTTCAGCACGAGGTGGAAGTGGATCTTGATCTTTCCCTAATTTTGGAACCTCAACATTTTTGTTCTCCATATTTTAATAGGCACAACTAAAAGGCACCTCAGGTAAACAATGGAGATGGATGGATACTAGTATACTTATGGATGGACGAGCGACTGCCGACACAGAGGTAGCTACAGCCGTGGACTACCGTACTGTGTCTGCTGCTAATATAGACTGGATGATAATGAGATGAAATCAATATATATATATATATATATATATATATAATATCACTAGTACTGCAGCCGGACAGGTATATAATATATATTTATTATGTAAAGACTGATGACGGACCTGCTGGACACTGTTAGCTCAGCAGCACCGCAGACTGCTACAGTAAGCTACTATAGTAGTATGTATAAAGAAGAAAGAAAAAAAAAAACCACGGGTAGGTGGTATACAATTATGGATGGACCAGCGACTGCCGACACAGAGGTAGCTACAGCCGTGGACTACCGTACTGTGTCTGCTGCTAATATAGACTGGATGATAATGAGATGAAATCAATATATATATATATAATATCACTAGTACTGCAGCCGGACAGGTATATAATATATATTTATTATGTAATGACTGATGACGGACCTGCTGGACACTGTCAGCTCAGCAGCACCGCAGACTGCTACAGTAAGCTACTATAGTAGTATGTATAAAGAAGAAGAAAGAAAAAAAAAAACGGGTAGGTGGTATACAATATTATATATATATTATATATATATATATTATATATATATTAAACTGGTGGTGATTATTAAACTGGTGGTCAGGTCATTGGTCACACTATCAGCAACTTGCAAGTAGTACTCCTAAGCAGACAATCACAATATATATTATACTGGTGGTCAGTGTGGTCACAATGGCAGTGTGGCACTCTGGCAGCAAGTCCTGCTCTCAGACTCTAACTGCTCCCCACTGTCAGTGTCTCCCCCACAAGTCAGATATACATTATACAGTCACACTATCTATCTATCACTTCAGCAAGTAGTAGTACTCCTCCTAAAGTACTCCTCCTAATGCTCCCCAAAATTACTACTGTGTCTCTCTCTACTCTAGTCTCACTCTCTTCTCTATAAACGGAGAGGACGCCAGCCACGTCCTCTCCCTATGAATCTCAATGCACGTGTGAAAATGGCGGCGACGCGCGGCTCCTTATATAGAATCCGAGTCTCGCGATAGAATCGGAGCCTCGCGAGAATCCGACAGCGGGATGATGACGTTCGGGCGCGCTCGGGTTAACCGAGCAAGGCGGGAAGATCCGAGTCGCTCGGCCCCGTGTAAAAAAAACTGAAGTTCGGGCGGGTTCGGATTCCGAGGAACCGAACCCGCTCATCTCTAATTCTAACCCTCTGTTACATGCTCACTTCTACCACATCTGTGGCACCCCTGTGTGTATGCCTCTCCCCTTCAGAATGCAATCTCTTACGAGCAGAGCCCTCTCCCCTCATGTGCTTTCCCTCTTCTAGACCATTTTCTACTCCCTACAACAGCACTTAGCACTTGGTTTCTGTCATCATGATGATTATTTCAGTGTATTGTCCCTTCTGCAGCAATGTTTATATACCATGTACTTGCCCTACATTGTGTTGAACTGTAAGTCGTTGTTTTCTTGTCTTGCTCATTTGTTTATATAATTTGTTAGGTGCTGCGGAACCCTTTTGGTGCTGTGATAAGATAGTAATAATAACATTCCTCTCAACTGTTTTCGCGTGACAGTCCTGTTTTTTGGGGGCTGTCCCACCCGCGGGCCGCAGTGTCCCGTGGTGGTGGTGGGGGGGGGGGGGTAGTTGGGAGGCCCTGTCACACGCTGCCCTGCTTAGCAGAGCAGCTGTGAATAGATGCTGTGCGCATGCGCGGGTGCGGCCTCCCCGCGCATAAAGGACCTTCTTTCCATTTAATAAATGTTGGAAGGTATGTAATAATCAAGTATTTAATTGAATCTAAAAATGAATATGTGTTATCCTTGTTACGCTTATGAACCCATAGCCTTTTATGAGAAGAATTATTGCTTGGATATTCTAACTTTGTAAAAGATTTACTGTGTTATGCCTTTGTGTACTATATGTTACACATCTGAATGCTTGTGCAGTATTTCTTAACAATGAGCATAGTAGGTGTCAGCGGGTTGATTTGTGTGGCAGTAATTTGGGGTTCTATTGCTTTGAAAAACACAGTGGCAGTGCTGTACGCTCTACAGGTAGGTGTATCTGGCTCCCCTTTAATACTGAGCAGCAGGAAGATGGACATAACTTCAACAAAACAACAGCATTCATATTTAACAACTAAGCAATTTCTCATATTAACCCTCAACATTTCATTATTAGCACGCCCATTCAGGCCCGCCATCAAAGGGGGACGGTGAGGACTCTAGTCCCGGGCCCTAACAGAGAGGGGGCCCAGGTAGCAGTAGTGAGGATTGACGGGGACAGGCCATCTGCCTGCGCACTGGCAGGTCAGGCAACCATGGAGGTGAACAGAGCTGCGGTTGTATTCTTTCTATTGAGCCACCCGTGAGCCAAAAGGAACTCACAGACCGGCAGCCAATCAGGAGCTGCCACCCGGGACCCTCAAATTGGTAAGCTTTGGGGGATCTATGGGACAGGGACTGCCAAATTTGTCAGTCACGGGCCCCATCATTTCTGATGGCAGCCCTGCGCCCATTACATCAATGAATACCACCTGTGCATCCCCCTCCCGCCACACACACACAAACACACACTACACCCACTACATCAAAACCCTCACAAATACTAGAGCAGTCAGCTCCAAGCTCCCAGCTTGGATGCTGCCTTATGAACATTGGGGGGTCATTCCGAGTTGATCGCTAGCTGCCGTTGTTCGCAGCACAGCGATCAGGCTAAAAATCGGCATTTCTGCGCATGGATATGCACCGCAATGCGCAGGTGAGTCGTACAGGTACAATGAGCATTGTGGGTTTGCACAGAGTCTAACAAACATTCCTGTCGCATGGCCGAACGCAGGAAGATTGACATGAAGTGGGCGTTTCTGGGTGTGAACTGGTCGTTTTCAGGGAGTGCTTAGAAAAACGCAGCCATGGCAGAAAAAACACAGGTGTGGCTGGGCGTTCGCTGGGCTGGTGTGTGACGTCAAAAGCCATACCTCCGTCGCTAGAATCAACGCACACGAAGAGCAACTACAGGGCTGGGCTTGTTTTGCACATACAGATTTTGCAGGCGCTCTGCTGCACAAGCGTTCGCACTTCTGCAAAGCTAAAATACACTCCCCAGTGGGCAGCGACAATGCGTTTGCACGGCTGCTAAAAACTGCTAGCGAGCGATCAACTCGGAATGACCCCCATTGTACTGTACTGACAGGTTAACATCTCACGTATTTATCCATGCTATTTGCTGATTTATGGTACCTGTATGGAATAATATATATGTGGACAGTATGGATGGTGTAATGATTAGCTTTACTGCCTCAAAGCACTGAGGTCATGGGTTTGATTCCCTCCATAGCCCTAACTTTGTGGAGTTTGTATATTCTCCCAGTATTTGCGTGGGTTTCCTCTGTCTCCTCCAGTTTTTTCCAACAATCCAAAAATAAGTGGTAGGTTAACTGGCTCCTGGCAAAAAATTAACCCTAGTATGTAAGTGTGTGCTTGTGCATGGGCAGACTAGATGGGCCAAGTGGTTGTTATCTTCTGTCAAAAGTCTATGTTGCTATGAACCAACCAGACTATGGGCCTAATTCAGACCTGATCACACCTCTGCGAATTTGCAGGGGGTTGCGATTGGATAGTCGCGCCCAGACAGAGTTAAATACCGCCCCATGCAAGTCTGCGTACGTTGATTTTTCCAGTCTGTGCAGTCTGTGTGTCATTTAAGTAGGGGGACCTATCTTTAGTGGTAGTACATTTATTTTATTTCACAGATTTACTGTATATGGTATTGGAACCTCGGCTATAACAAGGGAAACCTACCAAACATACAATTAATATATTCACCTTCTTGAATGCATAAATTGCACCGTATAACTCTGTGATTGTCACATTTTAATTTGGTAAAACACAGTAATCCTACAATGTTTTTATTAGAGATGTGCGGGTTCGGTTATCAGAGAACTGAACCGTACAGAACTTCACCATTCGAGTCCGGATCTGACTCAGGCTCGGGTTTTCCCGCCTGACTCGGAAACCAGAACGAGGCAAAACGTCATCATCCCGCTGTCGGATTCTCGCGGATTGGGATTTCATATAAGGAGCCTCGCCTCCCCGCCATTTTCACTTCGACATTGGAGAGTGTAAAGAGAGGACGTGTCTCCGTTCTCTCAGTGTCCGTGTCTTGTGCTGTATTTGTCCAGTCACAGTGGTTGTGTCCTCATGCTGCCATATGTCCATTGCTGCTGTGTTGTGCTGCATCAGTTCAGTGGTCGTGTATTCTGCTGCATCAGACCAGTGGTAGTGTCCTGTGCATCAGCCATCGGTCATTCCAGTGATCAGAAAGTCACAGTGGTTGTGTCCTCTTGCTGCCATATATCCATTGCTGCTGTATTGTGCTGCATCAGTTCAGTGGTAGTGTATTGTGCTGCATCAGTCCAGTGGTAGTGTCCTGGCATCAGCCATCAGTTATTCCAGTGACCAGGCAGTCACAGTGGATGTGTCCTCTTGCTGCCATATGTCCATTGCTGCTTTGTTGTGCTGCATCAGTTCAGTGGTGGTGTATTATGCTGCATCAGTCCAGTGGTAGTGTCCTGGCATCAGCCATCAGTTATTCCAGTGACCAGGCAGTCACAGTGGATGTGTCCTCTTGCTGCCATATGTCCATTGCTGCTGTGTTGTGCTGCATCAGTTCAGTGGTGGTGTATTGTGCTGCATCAGTCCAGTGGTAGTGTCCTGGCATCAGCCATCAGTTATTCCAGTGACCAGGCAGTCACAGTGGATGTGTCCTCTTGCTGCCATATGTCCATTGCTGCTGTGTTGTGCTGCATCAGTTCAGTGGTGGTGTATTGTGCTGCATCAGTCCAGTGGTAGTGTCCTGGCATCAGCCATCAGTTATTCCAGTGACCAGGCAGTCACAGTGGAAGTGTCCTCTTGCTGCCATATGTCCATTGCTGCTGCGTTGTGCTGCATCAGTTCAGTGGTGATGTATTGTGCTGCATAGGTCCAGTGGTAGTGTCCTGTGCATCAGCCATCAGTCATTCCAGTGACCAGGCAGTCACAGTGGTATACCATACCTCCCAACTGTCCCGATTTTGGCAGGACAGTCACGTTTTTCACGGTCTGTCCCGCTGTCCCACCCACTGGTCGCAGTGTCCCACGGGTGGGGGAGGCAGTTGGGAGGTGCCCCCTGTCACTTGCTGCTCTGAGCAGAGCAGTGGTGAATAGCCGCTGTGCAAATGCGCACAGCATCTATTCCTGGCAGAGAGGGACAGGAGGCATGGCCAGCAGCTCAGTGAGCGCTGTTCATGCCCCCATACTGATGGAACCGGGGGCGTGGCCTGTGATTGCGGCACTTGCCACGTGACCGCGCCCCCTACAAACAAGGCCATGCCCACACCTGCTAATCCACACCCCCTAATTTTGGGCGCGCGCCTTAGGCATGCAAAGGTGTCCTTCCTTTGCAGCTTCAGCATTTGGGAGGTATAGGTATACTCTGCAGCCATATGTCCACTGCTGCCATATAATAATAATAACAACATCAACAAGTCCCTTACAGGGTTGCTGTGTTGTCCTGCATCAGACCAGTAGTAGTGTCCTGTGCATCAGCCATCAGTCATTCCTGTGCCGCATATTGTGTTATATAACTCCAGAAAAATAATGGAGAACAAAAATTTGGAGGATAAAATAAGGAAAGATCAAGAAACACTTCCTCCTAGTGCTGAAGCTGCTGCCACTAGCCATGACATAGATGATGAAATGCTATCAACGTCGTCTGCCAAAGCCGATGCCCAATGTAATAGTAGAGCTCATGTAAAATCCAAAAAGTCAAAGTCCAAAAAAAGAAATTGAAATCATCTGAGGAGAAACGTAAACTTGCCAATATGCCATTTACGACACGGAGTGGCAAGGAACGGCTAAGGCCCTGACCTATGTTCACTAGTGGTTCAGCTTCACATGACGATGGAAGCCCTCAACCTTCATTTTGCCATTTAATTCCAGTAATTTGGACGTATAATTCCAGTGATTTTGACGTATAAATCCAGTGATTTTGCAGTATAATTCCAGTGATTTTGCAGTATAATTCCAGTGGTTTTGCCATTTAATTTCAGTGATTTAGACGTATAATTCCAGTGATTTTGCCATTTTATTCCAGTGATTTGGACGTATAATTCCAGTGATTTTGCCATTTAATTCCAGTGATTTGAACATATAATTTCAGTGATTTTGCCATTTAATTCCAGATTGGATGCATAATTCCAGTGATTTTGACGTATAATTCCAGTGATTTTGCAGTATAATTCCAGTGATTTTGCAGTATGATTCCAGTGATTTGGACGTATAATTCCAGTGATTTTGCAGTATAATTCCAATGATTTTGCAGTATAATTCCAGTGATTTTGCAGTATAATTACAGTGATTTGGACGTATAATTACAGTGATTTTGCCATTTAATTCCAGAGATTTGGATGTATAATTTCAGTGATTTTGCCATTTAATTTCAGTGATTTGGACGTATAATTCCAGTGATTTTGCCATTTAATTCCAGTGATTTGTACGTATAATTCCAGTGATTTTGCCATTTAATTCCAGTGATTTGGACGTATAATTCCAGTGATTTGGATTTATAATTCCAGTTGGAATTATTTGTATTGCTTGGCTTAGTCATACAGCTACCTCATTGCACCTCTTCGACATCTTTGCTTGAGGTGCTGTTTGGGGCTTAGTTTTTGAAAAGTGCCCTCTTGTCTGCCACTGCAGTGCTACTCCTAGATGGGCTAGGTGTTTGTGCCGCACACTTGTGTTGCTTGGCTTAGTCATACAGCAGCCTCAGAGCACCCCTTTTTCTTCTTTGCATCATGTGCTGTTTGGGGCCTTTTATTTGTATCTGTCCTCCTGTCTGACACTGCAGTGCCACTCCTAGATGGGCCAGGTGTTTGTGCCGCACACTTAAAAACAATATTGTGAGTTGTTCAGAATAGACTGGAAATGAGTGGAAATGAATGTGTTTGAGGTTAATAATACCGTAGGATCAAAATTACCCCCAAATTCTGTGATTTTAGCTGTTTTTATGTTTTTTTTTTCTTCAAAAATCACCTAGATCCAAAACCAAAACCAAAACACAAAATGGTGGTTTTGGCAAAACCAAGCCAAAACCAAAACATGGAAGTGGAATTAGAACCAAAACCAAAACACAAAACACGAAAAGTGCCAGCAGCACATCTCTAGTTTTTATACACTTTTGTATACCTCCAGTGTACATTTTAAAGGGTCAATTATTAAAAGTTATATTTTAAATCTAGGCTCACTTCTGATTTTGGAGGCTCCTTTTCAGAGCGAAGAGTGTACATATGTCTTGAAGTGTGCTGAGAAGACCACCTTGGCACCTCACTGCAAAGCCAGTATAGTGTGCTTCATATACATGGTCCAGTGTATTTCTGAGTTTTTAAAAAATTATTTATTTCAGACACCCTATCTAGTTAAAATATTATTCCAGTAGTACAGAAAAATTGGTTGGGTACGAAATCCCAGCAGTCAGGATACCGATGGTCAGAATGTCGACAGCAGAATCTGAGGGGGTAATTCAGACCTGATCGCTCGCTAGTGTTTTTTGCAGTCCAGCGTTCGCATAGTCGCCGCCCACTGGGGAGTGTATTTTAGCTGTGCGAGTGTGCAATCGCATGTGCAGCCGAGCGGAACAAAAAACTTTATGCAGTATCTGAATTACCCAGGACTTACTCAGCCGCTGCAATCACTTCAGACTGTCCTGGACCGGAATTGACGTCAGACACCCACCCTGAAAATGCTTGGACGCGCTTGCGTTTTCCCAACCACTCCCAGAAAACGGTCAGTTGCCACCCACAAATGCCTTCTTCCTGTCAATCTCCTTGCAATCGGCTGTGCGAATGGTTTCTCCATCGCACAGCAACGATACGCTTTGTACCCGTGCGACGCATCTGCACATTGCGGTGCCTAGGCATTCGCAGTTCTGATCAGATTGCAGCACTGCAAAAAATGCTAGTGAGCGATCAGGTCTGAATTACCCCCAGAATCCTAACAGATCATGGTAAGTATTGTTACCTTACCCCTAATCCTAACTAGAGATGTGCGGCGGGCAATTTTCGTGTTTTGGTTTTGGTTCTAATTCCCCGCATGTGTTTTGGTTTTGGCTTGGTTTTGCCAAAACAACCCTTTCATGTTTTGGTTTTGGATTTGGATAATTTTTGGAAAAAAACATAAAAAAAGCTAGACTCACATAATTTGAGGGTAATTTTGATCCTACGGTATTATTACCCTCAAACACATTCATTTCCACTCATTTCCAGTCTATTCTGAACACCTCACACCTCACAATATTGTTTTTTGGCCAAAAGGTTGCACCGAGGTGGCTGTATGACTAAGCTAAGCGACACAAGTGTGCGGCACAAACACCTGGCCCATCTAGGAGTGGCACTGCAGTTGCAGACAGGATGGCACTTAAAAAAAACTAGGCCCCAAACAGCACATCATGCAAAGAAGTAAAAGAGGTGCAATGAGGTAGCTATATGGCTAAGCTAAGCAACACAAACAATTGGCCCATCTAGGAGTGGCACTGCAGTGTCAGACAGGAGGGCAGATATTTAAAAAAGGCCCCAAACAGCACATCATGCAAAGGTGAAAAAGAGGTGCAATGAGGTAGCTGTATGACTAAGCTAAGCGTCACAAGTGGCACAAACGTGCTGGAATTTCCCCAGATGTAATACACGCACAATATTGGTGGCCTAAACCAAACACCACGGCAAAGCCTGTAAAAATAATTTGGATTAAATATTAATAACCACTTTATTTGGAGTAAATAATATACAGCACCGGACAGCACCACTGAACTTATATGGCAGCACCACTGGACTGGATTTATACAGAATTATATGGACATACGGCAGGATCACTGGAATTATACGGCAGGATCACAGGATTTATAAGCCAGTACCACTGTAATTATATGGCAGGATCACTGGAATTATACGCCAGTACCACTGGAATTATACGGCAGGATCACTGGATTTATACGGCAGTACCACTGGAATTATACGGCAGGATATGCTGGAATTATACGGCAGGATCACTGGATTTATATGGCAGTACCGCTGGACATATACAGCAGTACCACTGGACATATACGGCAGGATCACTGGACATATACGGCAGTACCACTGGACATATACGGCAGCACAGGGACACCACCACTGGAATGATGCAGGACAACACAGCACCACTGCATTGGACTGGATTTATACATCAGCACTGGACATATGGCAGCAAAGGACAGCACTGTGACTGGTCACTGGACTGACTGATGCACAGGACACTACCACTGGTCTGATGCAGGACAACACAGCAACACTGTAAGGGATGTCGAAGTCGGAAAATATTACAATACACACATCACGTACAAACTCCACACAGATGGCCTCCATGCGCGTACTTGTTCTGCCGCGCGTGCACAATATTCGCAAGTTGCATGGAAAAGCCACAAAGACATATCACATATTTAATCCACATAGTGCACAATGTACACATAGCCCACATGCACCACACCAGCAAGTTATACTTGTTTAAAAGGTACAACAACAAAGGGAATCACCTTTACAGGATATGAGGGGACAGCATTAGGTTATAAGGCGGTGTTTGGTATCCAGCTGTAGGGTATTTTAAGGGCAACATTCCGGTAGTAGTTTGCAGAAGATAGCACGCTTCTGCACATAGTTATGCGCAGGAACAGAATATTACTATTATACTGTGTTTACTGTACTTTGATATGCGGCGGGAACCCAGTGGAGACCAACTGCAAGCACACCTGGAACAGACATCGCCCACCTATTCAAACCAACCTATGACCCCTCCTGTACTGTAAATGATCAGCCCTTTGACCTATAGATGAAGAGGTTACAGTTTCCATTGTATTGTGTTTTTACCAACTGTATAAAAACCAAAGCTGCCTATCCGGCCACTCTCTCTCTGAAGGTCATCTTGCTTGATTGATCTGAGCACCGGACCGAGTGGCGCTGGCGAAACCAAACGTATGTACCATTGTATTGTAGCCTCTTTTCTCTTATTGTAATTGTATATTTGTTGTAAACCCCTTTTATCAATTATATGTTGGCGGGTCGGATCCCAACTTCTTAATTACAATTGGTGTCTTGTCTCTTTCCCTGCTAAGGTTATAAATGTATTTCAGCCACACATGAAGCTGCATTGTGCTCTCAGCGTGTCGGTGTCTGTGTATGCAGTGCGTGTACTTTGTACGTCCGTCGCGGCGTGTGTACGCAAAGTGCGTACACGGTACGGGGCTTTGTACGCTAACTGAGTAAAAAGTACGTAGGTTAAGGATTGAAAACAGCGGCTGCAGCGGCTTGATTTTAAAGTGTATTGAGTGTATTTTAAAGTATTGCTTTTAGTCCTGTAAGTAAATCAGCATTTACAATTGGGGACTCGATCCGGTTTTTCACACGCTCGTAGGCTAGCAGATCATAGCAGACTTTAATCTATCAGCAAAGGGTGGAAATACATCTTTAAGTTAAACCTTTTCCTGGTTGCTTGGATGTTTTAAAACTCTATTTGTGTGCTGTTAGATTGCGTCTGCTCTGTCTGGTCTGCAGAGGTGCTGAAAGAACTCGGTGGTAAACAGGAAGAAAGCTATTTAAAAATCTGTGTAATTTTTCTTGGCACCAAAAGCGTACACAAAGCATAACAAAGCGTACCAATATTTTGCATACTCCCCCCACATAGTGTTACCATAGGTTATTAGTCATTTTTGACCTGTGTGAAATCGGATACATTTGTTCGCTATATAGATAAATTTAAAATAAGTGTATTAAGGGAGTAATTATAAAGACACAAAATGCAGTTCTGGCCTGGTTGCACAGGTTTATACAGAAAAACTGGGTGTTGTGTTTTTGAGCGATAGTAGCTTTTATTGCTCATATTTATAGAGACTGTGTGGTTTGTTGAATTGCGGACGCACTTTTGTATACGTACAAAGTACAGGGTTGCACACGCGGCGTAAAAGGCACGCACGGTAGCATGTGTACGCAAGGATGCGTAGGAGTGCAGACGCTAAGTACAAATCACATGATAATTGTTCAATTAAAAGGTGGGATAGTATACATTTAATACAATAGCACATAACTATCCGATTTCAAAAACAGGTTACCTTAAAAATTTAGTTTAAAACTGTAAGTACCTCTGGGGTAAAGTAACCAACCTAGGGGATTGGAAATTTTCTGTACAGAAAAGAAAAACAAGGTGTATCTGAGTGAGTGAAAGCAGACGTGATTGTGATTGAACCGGGAAATAGGGATCCCGTGGGAACACTGGGTTAGTAGAGGCTCATTGGCGTAGGGTTCGCAGCCCTACATATTGTCTAGGTGGTCTGAAGTGGTCTAGGTGATCTAGGTGTCCCAAATCTAGGTGGTCTAGAGTTGTCTAGGTGGTCTACAGCAATCGTAGGGCATATAGATAACTAGTATCTATAGGCTGTGCGATTGAATCACACGTCCGTGTGTTCTACACAGCACAACGTGATACCATTGTGTCATATGCGCTGTGGAAGAGCATACGCAGACGTGATTGTATAGACAAAGGGGTTTTTAACATTGGAAAATCTCCCTGGTGAGCTTCCACTGGAAAGGGTGAGCAATAGTTATTAGGCAACTGTTTTTTTCACCCTACAAAAATTCCAGTGGAAAGATGCCGAAAAGGAATTTTTCGCTGCCTCTCTCAGGAAAATAATCCAACAGAACCTCCACCGAAAGAAATTGCGGTGCTGTAAGGTCTTATAGGAGCCCTAAGTTGGGTACATCGTGATCCACTATCGACAGTGGATCGTTGTACTGGCCAGCGTGGGCGAGAGCGAGTGAAAGGCGCTCGGAGAGACTTTCACCGTCTGCTTGCATTGTGTATTTTGGTGTTTGTGGGAATTTTTAGTTATTAAAAAGACCCACAAATATGGGAGCCAGTTGCTAAAGCAAGAGACGTTTAGCCAGGGTTCAGGCTGGAGAATTGCGGCCGAGAGGGTCAGCAAGGTTTATTATGTGTGAGAAATATGGCTCACACACGGAGGCTTTTTGCAATGAATGGGTACGTAAGACTGCTAAAGATAGGGCATCATTCCCTGGGGTGGGTAGCTTTGAATCAGAGGTACTGCAGAACATAAGGATTAAAATATGTCTGATTAAATCTAGAAAACAAAGGGTCAGACATACCGATTGTTTAAACCTATTGCAGCAAGAGGGGGAGGTGCAGAAGAACTAGCTCGCACAGCAGGTTCCAAACCTAGCGGGAAAGCGATTGCGAGCGCACCACCGCCATATGTTGATGGGGAGAAATTGGCTACAAGCAATGGTACATTGATAAGGGATAGGAAAGTGATTGATCAATGTGTTAACCCTAACCCTTGCCAGTTGTATCACATCTTAAATTTTCCCAGGATTGTGAACAGGAAGATGAGCACAGCACGATATCGGCACTCTCTCTAGCAGCCACCATAAGGGACACCCAGGTGGGCACGGCCCAACCACCAAGAGTAGTAGTGATACCCCCCAGTGGAGGGGTGAGTGAGGTTGTGTCCACTGGTAAGTACGGTACTATACACTATGCATAGACAATAGCTCCCCGCATTATAGAATCAAACAAAAATGATGTAGTTGAACTAAATCCTGTCAGGGTGATTGCAGTTCCCAATGGGAGAACTGAGAGTCAGGGAGTAACTCCCATCAGGAACATTGCCATGCATTGTCCTTGGTCCTGAGCAGAGTTGAGGTCAATTATGTCAGAATTCCCCGATCCCAGAAAAGATCTAGTCGGATGCCAGAGATTCATTAAAGAGTTAGGTAACGCCCATGAACCCAGAAAAGATCTAGTCGGATTCCAGAGATTCATTAAAGAGTTAGGTAACGCCCATGAACCCACAAATAAAGATTGGCGAACAGTGCTACGGTGGTGTCTACCCTCAAATATTGACATCCCAAAATTCATAACAGATTGTAAATTAGATGCAGAGGTACCTCTCACTGATGAGTACAATCAGGAGAACGTAAAGCAAATTAATCTGCAATTAGGAGTATATTTCCCTATTGTTGTTAAATGGAATAAAATCTTCTCCATAAGACAAAAGGAAGGTGAAATGGCATCTGAATATTTCCATCGAGCACTGCAGGAAATAGATACACAGGAATCGAGGATATTAAGGATAATGCACACCACAGGGAGGTAGCTGCTTCTGTGTTGATGGACGGTTTAAAGGAATCACTAAGGACAAGGGTGCAAACCTCTCTACCTAACTGGTGAGGTATCTCGGTGGCTGCACTAAGAGAGTCCGCTATCGAGCATGATCGTAACATCAGTAAGCACAGGGAGTTGCAAGGAGATAAACTGATGACGGTAAGTATGCAGGCTCTTACAGCAAAACCCCATCAGCCGAAACCCCAGACCCCTGCTGTTTGGAAAAGACAGAATATGTTACATTTGTAAAAAGGAAGGACATTTTGCCCAGGATTGTAGAAGCAGTAGGACACATAACGTATACAGACCCCCTAGACCTGAATACGAGCCACACTACAATTCACATAATTGGGACCAGGGACCTCATAGGAGAGATTATGAGCCACATACAGGGGAAACAAGGAGGTACCCACCAAGGAGAGACAGGCAGGACTCCGAAAACTCATAGCTACCCCCCCTCACATATTGTAGCTGCCAATGCGCTGCAGGAGGGTCCCACTACACAATAGGGGTTGGGCCACACCTGTAGTCTGCAGCCAGTGAAGTTGATTGCTAGCCTTGGTAGTGAACCTGAGGTCATGGTTGATGTAGCTGGTGTACCATTACCTTTTCTTGTAGATACAGGGGCGGCCAGGTCAGTGTTGAATTCCACATCAGGTGTAAAAACCACTGGTAAAACGATTTCGGCAATGGGAGTAACAGGAACGGTGCAACAACACCCTTTGAGTAGACCTGCAGAGATTACGATAGGGCCCTTGCAGACAAAACATTCCTTTCTGCTGGCTGCATCGGCTCCGACTAATCTACTCGGCAGAGATTTATTGTGTAAAATGAGGCGTGTCATATATTGTACTCCTGAGGGTGTCTTCTTGGATATACCTGAGAACCACGCACAAGAAGTGCAAGATATACTAGACACCCCTCAAAGGCTAATGTCGCATTCTACTGTTATAGACACGTGTCCATTCAAGGTAGAGGAAATGATCTCGCAAATACCGGGTTCCCTTTGGACCAAAGATGGACAAGACACTGGATTTATGGCGAATGTAACTCCAGTAGCAGTACAAGTAAAAGATGGCAGGATAGCTCCAAAAATCCCTCAATATCCTCTGAAGCCAGAGGTAGAATTAGGAGTGTACCCCGTCATAGAGCAGCTGCTACAGCAGGGCATCCTAGTCAGGACGTCCAGCACCGCCAATAGTCCCATCTTCCCTGTGAAAAAGAGTGGGGGGAGGGGTTACAGGTTAGTGCAGGATCTAAGGGGGATAAACAAAATAGTTGAGAACCAATTCCCCGTAGTGCCCAATCCAGCTGTCATCCTTATGCAAATTCCCTCTACCGCAAAATTCTTCACTCTCATTGACCTCTGTTCTGCTTTCTTTTCTGTCCCTCTTCACCCTGAAAACCAATACCTCTTTACCTTTACGTACAGGGGAGTACAGTACACCTGGACTCGTCTTCCCCAAGGTTTCATTGACAGCCCGAGTATTTTCTCCCAGCCCTTGCATGACTGCTTACAATCCTTTCAACCTGAGAGTGGATCAGTGCTAATACAGTATGTTGATGACTTGTTGTGTTCTGACTCACTCGAGTCGTCCTTGAAAGATACTAAACAGTTTCTGTTTCATCTTTCCCAGACAGGACACAAGGTTTCAAAGGATAAGTTGCAGTTGTGCCGGACCAGGGTTAAATACTTGGGACACTGCTTGACACAAGGACTTAGACACCTCACCACTGATAGGATACAGGGAATTCCCAACATGACCTTGCCACAAACTCAGCAACAGGTCCGCACTTTCCTCAGAATGTGTGGGTACTGTCGGAACTGGATTCCAGGGTTCTCCATACTAGCACTACCCTTACAGGAGATGGTCTCTTTGAACAAACCAGAATGGGTCTCACACACAGATGAGTCCGAACTGGCATTTGAGACACTAAAACAGTGTTTATCACAAGCACCTGCGTTGGGTATGCCAGATTATGAAAAACCCTTTGAATTGTACGGTACTGAAAGTGCTGGGTGCGCGGCAGGAGTCTTAACACAGAGACATGGTGATGCCAGCAGACCAGTAGCTTACTACAGTGCACAGTTGGACACCGTAGCGCGGTCTCTCCCCACTTGCTTGCGAAGTGTTGCAGCGATAGCTTTGATGGTAAGTAAAAGCGAGGACATAGTGTTAGGACACGACTTGTCCATCCATACACCTCATGCAGTATCAGCCTTGCTAAACTCCGCCCAAACCAGACATGTCTCATCTGCTCGGTTTACAAAGTGGCAATTATCACTGATGGTCACTGTAAACATCACCATTAAGAGATGCAGCTCACTAAATCCTGCAACCTACTTGCCAAGTGTGCCTGGACAGGCACAAAGGGTGGAGGATGAGAATGATGGTGAAGGAGGATTTAGTGTAGATACTAATACGCATGATTGTATGGAATACCTAAACCAAACTTTTACAGCAAGACCTGACATCAGTGACAACCCACTGAAAGGAGAAGACTTTACCTTCTACCCTGATGGTAGTTGCCACAGACAGACAGAATCGGGAGACTTGTGCACCGGATATGCAGTTGTAGATGACGAAGGTATCATAGAAGCTGAACCCCTTGGCCCACCACACTCAACGCAAGTCGCTGAGCTGGTCACTCTGACCAGAGCATGTGAGTTGTCCAAAGGTAAGTCAGCTAATATATACACGGACTCTTGGTACGCATTTGGAGTGGTGCATGATTTTGGGGCCCTTTGGCGCCTCAGAAATTTCATGATGGCAGCTGGCACACCTGTAGCGCATGCGTCCCACATCAAAAGGCTCCTGACAGCAATACAGGAACCAGACAGAGTGGCTGTTATCAAGTGTAAAGCACACAGTTACAACCAAGACCCAGTCTCACTTGGTAACAGCTGGGCAGATGTAGCTGCTAAATCAGCAGCAAGCACAACCATACAAACGAACATCACACCACTGATGACATTTGAAACAGTTAACATGCAACAGTTAATTGAAATGCAAAATTTGTGTTCCCTACAGGAAAAGGTGGTCTGGAAGGCGAAGGGATATGGTCAGGAGTCCTCAGGACTTTGGACAGATGAACACGATAAGCCAGTGGACCCCAGAACATATCTCCCAAGTCTAGCTGAGGCAGCACACGGTCTGACTCATCTGGGCAAGGAGGGTATGTGCAAGCTGGTAAGAGCCTACTGGAGTGCACCAGGATTCTCTTCTAATGCAGGTAAGAAAGCAATGACATGTCTTACTTGCTTGAGAAAGAATATTGGTAAGGCAATACCAACGGAGCCATCCCATATCCCTCCTACAGATGGACCTTTTCAGGTAATACAAATCGACTTCATACAGTTACCACCCTGTAGGAATTTGAAATATGTGTTAGTATGTACTGATGTGTTTTCCGACTGGGTAGAAGCATTCCCCGCTGCCACAAATACTGCTGTGTTCACTGCAAAGAAAATTGTGCAGGAATTTGTGTGCAGATATGGTATCCCTAGAATGATTGAAAGTGATAGGGGTACCCACTTTACAGGTGAAGTCTTTCAGGTCATGTTCAAACTGATGGGAATTAATAGAAGCTGCATACTCCGTACCAACCACAGGCGAGTGCAAAGGTGGAGAGAATGAACAGCACTATTAAGAATAAGCTGAGCAAAGTGATGGCTGAAACTGGATTGTTGTGGCCAGAAGCTTTGCCACTAGTGTTGTACAGCATCAGAACCACTCCCAGGTCACCGCTTAACTCAAATTCTTTTTGGTCCACAACCCCATGTAATGATAGACCCCCCAGGATGATTTGAAATGCAATAATGAAATAACTGTGAAATATTTGGTTAGGATGAGCCAGCAGCTGAGAAATCAACAAAGAAATCTAAAGCTGGTGATTCCTGATCTACCAAACAGTAATTGTCATGACATTGAGCCTGGGGATTATGTGATGATTCAAAATTTTCTACGCTCAGGTTGCCTCATTGACAGGTGGGAAGGACCATACCAAGTCTTGTTAACCTGCACAACAGCACTAAAAGTCCCCGAAAGAGAGACTTGGGTACACTCGTCCCACTGCAAGAAGGTCGCTGACCCGGAGAAAACTCGTGACAAAGAGCAAGGCGAAGAGAACCTCATATCACTAGAGTGTTTGTTCCGGGAAAGCTGAGAGGCAGGACTGTTGAAACGGCACCTGAGTGCGGAGAGCAACAAGATCAAAGACGGTTGTCGTACCAGTTTTCTTTTTTCACCTCCAACTGCCTTTTTCTCTTTCTCTCCCTCTCCCTTCTTATCTTCCTTCTTTTCCCTTAACAAAATGGATCTACCCCAAGAGACTGTGTTTCGGGTTCTGCTAATAATTCTGTTTTTGATCAGGACAATTTGTTTTGGTGAGGGTCCCAGAGAGGTCGAGCAAGGATCTGGAATGGGTTCTGATAGCGAGTACGGATTTGTAGGATCTCAGGAGCAGCACATCACTCAAGTCAAGGCTGGTATCAGTAAGCGCTCTGGTAGTCATGGAGCTCGGAGGCAATATGAGGGGTTATTGTCTGATGAATATTGTATTTGTAGAAATTGCGAGAACATAGTCAAAGATGGGTGCATCCAGAGATATCAGTCCAATATTAATATCGACATGGACCTACATCCGTTGAGTGATTACCACTCATTAGTGGGTAAGGTCTTAAACCAAACAGAATGTCGGGTGTGCTCACAAGTACCTCAAGGACAGAGTAAGTCAGGATTAGTGCCGTACCCTTTAGCAATAGATGAGGTACTCGAATTACGGGGTGGGAGACCGGTGGACAAGAATTTCAATATATCTAGGCCCCCTAGCTTGAAGCTCCACCAGTACAACGTAGATAGGTCCCTGTTGTGTTTTAATATTTCCAATTTCCGAAAACCAGGAAATTGGGAAGTGACTTGGAATAACCAGACAATTACCTTTTCACACAGAGCTGATAGGACTCCTATTGACTCTGAACTTGTACGCAAGATAGCCAACAGTGGAAAGTATTTTCGGTACCGGTATACACTTGGAAGCAAAACCATGTGGGTTGGAAAGGTATCTCAGCGGTATTGTGCCCATATCATCCAGCCCGATACTTGGACTGAGCAAATGAGAGAACTAGGGATTGGTTTCTTTACCTGGAAGGTTTGCAATATGGTGATGTTACATTTAGTCCCCTATGTTCTCCCAGATGATGCCTATTTCATATGTGGGAGGAAAGCATACAAGTGGCTTACTCCGAGCTCTGAGGGATTGTGTTATATTGGGAGAGTACTACCAGAGGTCATGACCATAACCCATGATAAAATGAAAGACGTTCACTGCAGCGCTCAGACTCCTTATACTTATACCTACTATGAACACATCATCAAGAGACACTTCATAGATAGGGCAGAGCACGCAGCCTCTGATTTGATCCATGAATCCACCGGGATTCAGTTCCTTCTCGCATTAGATATCACCCGTACTGCCAGAGGAACTATAAATTATAGGAACATCCATGCGCTAGCGAACTTGATAGATAATATCACTGAGATGTATGATGACACCTTCAGGTATACAGGAAGGGAGTTACAAGCTTACAAGAAAGAATTGATCCAGCACAAGATGGTCCTGAATTACGTTACAGCTGTGACAGGTGGGTACTGTGTTACCCTGGCAACTCAATATGGCGTGAAGTGCTGTACGTATATTATGAATAGCACTGACGAACCCACTGAGATTATCGATCAAAAGATGGATGAGATCTTACAATTGAAGTAGGAGTTCCGGAGGAAACACAATCTTACCTTGACGGCTGTGGGTAATGAATTGACCGGCTGGGTCTCATGGTTAAACCCACTCAAATGGTTTTCTGGATTAGGAGAGTGGGTGCAGAATGTAATTAGGACAGTTTCTCCTTTGTATCCTGGGTGTAGTCATAATTATTGGCTTGATATTTAAGTGTGTTCTAATTCTAACGCGGCGCAAGCACGGCACAAATTTGATGAGTCTAAGGAGCGAGGGCGTTGTCACAGCAGCAGATTTGGTTTATCACCCATCAATAGAAACAGTGTTATGATAAGGATTGCGAATGAATTTCATGGCCTGTTTCTGTCACCATCTTTCTCTGTCTCCCCTTTTTGCCCAGAAAACATCCAACCGGAAAAGACGTCAATCCTACCCAAATGTTTATGTGAATGTATTTTTATATATGTGTCTTATCTTCATCTCTGCAACCCTCAGTTAATGGCACACATAGTCGACAGGTGTTATACACATATAGTAGCATTCACATATGTTCCCCCTCCATGTATCATCAACTAAATGTGCTCCCCATTTGTTAGTATTAGAAGCCGAAGAGGCGAGGGTCAAAAGCCTTTTGCCCGAAAGGAGCTCGGTAGTGTTTGTTTGCACATTTACAGACCCTTAATACGGGATGAGAAGGATTTAATGTATACTTCGCAATACCTCGAAGCTTACTTATAACATATATGGCACGATGACAAATGCCCCTCAGACATTGATTCATACATACATGCTTTTACTATCCCACTAGGCTATACATTTCCCACCTACAACTCTCCCCGATCATCCAAGCTTTGTATATATTGTATAGGTAATATTTTTAGTTTATTAGTTAAGAGTGGCAGTTATTGATGACTGCCAAAGGGTGGACTGTCGAAGTTGGAAAATATTACAGTACACACATCACGTACAAACTCTACACAGATGGCCTCCGTGCGCGTACTTGTGCTGCCGTGCGTGCACATATTCGCAAGTTGCATATGACCGCTCACGCGGTCCTGCGTATTAGAGCGTGGTATGAGTAATTACGGTAGCATTTGCACTCGCATGGAAAAGCCACAAAGACATATCACATATTTAATCCACATAGTGCACAATGTACACATAGCCTACATGCACCACACCAGCAAGCTATACTTGTTTAAAAGGTATAACAACAAAGGGAATCACCTTTACAGGATATGAGGGAACAGCATTAGGTTATAAGGTGGTGTTTGGTATCCAGCTGTAGGGTATTTTAAAGGCAACACTCCGGTAGCAGTTTGCAGAAGATAGCACGCTCCTGCACATAGTTATGCGCAGGAACAGAATATTACTATTATACTGTGTTTACTGTACTTTGATATGTGGCGGGAACCCAGTGGAGACCAACTGCAAGCACACCTGGAACAGACATCGCCCACCTATTCAAACCAACCTATGACCCCTCCTGTACTGTAAATGATCAGCCCTTTGACCTATAGATGAAGAGGTTACAGTTTCCATTATATTGTGTTTTTACCAACTGTATAAAAACCAAAGCTGCCTAGCCGGTCACTCTCTCTCTCTGAAGGTCATCTTGCTTGATTGATATGAGCACCGGACCGAGTGGCGCTGGCGAAACCAAACGTATGTACCATTGTATTGTAGCCTCTTTTCTCTTATTGTAATTGTATATTTGTTGTAAACCCCTTTTATCAATTATATGTTGGCGGGTCGGATCCCAACTTCTTAAATACAATTGGTGTCTTGTCTCTTTCCCTGCTAAGGTTATAAGTGTATTTCAGCCACACGTGAAGCTGCATTGTGCTCTCAGCATGTCGGTGTGTGTGTATGCACTGCGTGTACTTTGTACGTCTGTCGCGGCGTGTGTACGCAAAGTGCGTACATGGGCCCTCATTCCGAGTCGTTCGCTCGGTAATTTTCATCGCATCGCAGTGAAATTCCGCTTAGTACGCATGCGCAATATTCGCACTGCGACTGCGCCAAGTAATTTTACAATGAAGATAGTATTTTTACTCACGGCTTTTTCTTCGCTCCGGCGAACGTAGTGTGATTGACAGGAAATGGGTGTTACTGGGCGGAAACACAGCGTTTTAGGGGCGTGTGGATAAAAACGCTACCGTTTCCGGAAAAAACGCAGGAGTGGCCGGAGAAACGGGGGAGTGTCTGGGCGAACGCTGGGTGTGTTTATGACGTCAAACCAGGAACGACAAGCACTGAACTGATCGCAGATGCCGAGTAAGTCTGAAGCTACTCTGAAACTGCTAAGTAGTTTGAAATCGCAATATTGCGAATACATCGGTCGCAATTTTAAGAAGCTAAGATACACTCCCAGTAGGCTTAGCGTGAGCAACTCTGCTAAATTCGCCTTGCGAGCGATCAACTCGGAATGAGGGCCATGGTACGGGGCTTTGTACGCTGAGTAAAAAGTACGTATGTTAAGGATTGAATACAGAGGCCGCAGCAGCTCGATTTTAAAGTGTATTGAGTGTATTTTAAAGTATTGCTTTTAGTCCTGTAAGTAAATCAGCATTTACAGGGACTTGTTATTATACAGCAGCACTGGACATATGGCAGCAGAGGACATCACTGTGACTAGTCACTGGACTGACTGATGCACAGGACATTACCACTGGTCTGATGCAGGACAACACAGCAACACTGTAAGGGACTTGTTATTATACAGCAGCACTGGACATATGGCAGCAGAGGACACCTCTGTGACTGGTCACTGGAGGGACTGATGCACAGGATACTACCAATGGTCTGATGCAGGACAACACAGCAACACTTTAAGGGACTTGTTATTATAAAGCAGCCCTGGACATATGGCAGCAGAGGACACCACTGTGACTGGTCACTGGACTGACTGATGCACAGGACACTACCACTGGTCTGATGCAGGACAACACAGCAACACTGTAAGGGACTTATTATACAGCAGCACTGGACATATGGCAGCAGAGGACACCACCACTGTGACTGGTCACTGGACTGACTGATGCACAGAACACTACCACTGTGACTGGACTGATGCCGCACAATACACCACCACTGAACTGATGCAGCACAACACAGCACCCTATACAGCAGCTCTGGACATATGGCAGCAGAAGACACCACCACTGTGACTGGACTGATGCAGAACAATACACCACCACTGAACTGATGCAGCACAACACAGCACCATATACAGCAACACTGGACATATGGCAGTAGAGGACACAACCACTGTGACTGGACAGATGCAGTACAAGACACGAACACTGAGGACACTTAGAGAATGGAGACACGTCCTCTCTCTACACTCTCCAATGCCGGAGTGAAAATGGCGGCGACGCGCGGCTCCTTATATGGAATCCAAACCCCACAAAAATCTGACAGCTGGATGATGATGTTTTGCCTCGTTCTGGTTTCCGAGTCAGGCGGCAAAACCCGAGCCTGACTTGGATCCAGGCTCGGAGCGTGAAGTCCGTCAGGGTTCGGTTCTCTGAGAACCAAACCCGCTCATCTCTAATCCTAACTCACCCCTCCCACATCCTAACCCTAACCCCCCTGCACACCGCAACCTAACCCTAACCTCCCCACCCTCGCAGCCTAACCCTAACCCTCTCCCTACTACCTTACCCTATCCCCAGAGCGGGTGTGGATCATAAGGTCGACAGTCATTAGGTCGACCACTATTGGCCGACAGTGACTAGGCTGACACCTGAAATAGGTTGATACGGTCATTAGGTCGACATGAACAAGGTCGACGTGGAAAAAGGTTGACATGATTTTTTTTGTTTTTTTATTGTGTTGTTTTCTTCGGAAAATGACCGGGAACCCAAATTAGTGCACCATGTCCCCTTGCATGGCTTGCTTCGCTCGCCATGCTTCAGGCAAGGTGCCTCGCTCTGCTACCACTGCGCTAGGCACAGGTTACTTTTCCCACTCGTAGTCCATGTGGATCGTAAAGTATGAAAAAGTTAAAAAAATTAAAACAATTGTGAAATACTCACGCTGACTTTTTTCCATGTCGACCTAATGGCCGTGTCGACCTATAGACCATGTCGACCTAATGCATGTCTTCCAGTAGTGGTCGACCTAATGACTGTCGACCTAAGTGTGGTCGGCCAAGAGACCGGATACCCCCCAGTACTTACTGTCGGGATTTTGACTGTTGGGATCTTGCTGATGGTGTTCTGACTGCCAGTACTCTGACCACATCCAGAGGCGTTACCAGGTGTGGGTACACCTGGTGCGCACTCTGCATTACTACACCCGCCCCCCCCCCCCCCTCTTCCCACACTCACCCTGCCGGAGCAACCGCCGGACAAAAGGGGGTGTGGCCTAATTAAAAGGGGGCATGGCCTCACGAGTTTCCTCTTCTTCACTCCGGGGGGTGTATCCAGCTTCCTCGGAAATGCTGGCTGCCCCCGGAGACTAGGCAGCGCGCAGTGCCGGCTCCTTTTCTGTGACAAGAGCCGAGTGCTGCAGTGGATTATCACACTGCAGCACTCGGCTCCTGTCACTGCAGCAGAGCCAGCACTTATTATTTTATTATTTATTAACAGTTTCTTATATAGCGCAGCATATTCCGTTGCGCTTTACAATTAGAACAACAGTAATAGAACAAAACTGGGTAAAAACAGACAGACATAGAGGTAGGAAGGCCCTGCTCGCAAGCTTACAATCTATAAGGAAATAGGCATAGATACACAAGGATAGATGCTACCTATTGCATAATGGTCCACCAGATTGCTAGGTTCTTAATGGGTTGTATGATGATACCCCACAAAGTTATCCAAGTGTCAGGAGGGTGTGAGAGTAAAGAAAGACAAGATATGTGATGTTATGAATACTCTACAGAGGATATAATTAGATAGGGAAGCACTGAAGGTTATGTGGGTGGGTCTGGAATTTGATAGGCTTGTCTGAAGAGGTGAGTTTTCAGGGAACATTTAAAGGTTTGGAGACTAGAGGCGAGTCTTACTGTGCGTGGGAGGGCTTTCCACAGAGTGGGTGAATCCCGGATAAAGTCCTGTAATTTTGAGTGTGAACAAGTAATGCGTGTGGATGAGAGATGTAGATCTTGTGCAGAGCGGAGAGGTCGGGTAGGGAGATATTTTGAGATGAGTGAAGAGATGTATGTTGGTGCAGTTTGGTTAATAGCCTTGTATGTGAGTAAAAGTATTTTATATTTAATACGGGTGGGTGATACCTGGGTGCGGGCCGCACCCCCCGCACCCGCCTTCTGATGCCACTGACCACATCCCCCCCAAAAAAACTAAAAACCATATTATAGTTACAGTATGTGTCTGTGATAAATAATATATGTCTAATAGAAGGAGCACAGCAAAAAAGATCCAGTAGAAAAGTGTGAAGCGAAAGTCCTTGGGCAAATACCCTTTTAATGCATAAAAACACAAACTTAATTCTAATAATTGAGGGCAGAAAAAGATTTGCAAAACAGCATAAATATGAAAGAGAAAATCATACCACACTATTTAAGGTTTGAAACCGTAAATAGGATTATAGAAACATTTCATCCCTTTTAAACATAGCGGAATACACATATAGGTGACAGTGGTACAGGTTGAGTCTCCCTTATCCAAAATGCTTGGGACCAGAGGTATTTTGGATATGGGATTTTTCCGTATTTTGGAATAATTGCATACCATAATGAGATATCATGGTGATGGGACCTAAATCTAAGCACAGAATGCATTTATGTTTCATATACACCTTATACACACAGCCTGAAGGTAATTTTAGCCAATATTTTTTATAACTTTGTGCATTAAACAAAGTGTGTGTACATTCACACAATTCATTTATGTTTCATATACACCTTATACACACAGCCTGAAGGACATTTAATACAATATTTTTAATAACTGTGTGTATTAAACAAAGTTTGTGTACATTGAGCCATCAAAAAACAAAGGTTTCACTATCTCACTCTCACTCAAAAAAGTCCGTATTTCGGAATATTCCGTATTTCGGAATATTTGGATATGGGATACTCAACCTGTATTAAAATAGTCTTGCATTTGCATTTTTATGAATCATCGCCACTGCATCAAAGGAAATCAGCAGCTAAAGAGGTGGGATATTTGCCCCACGTGTCACTGTGGTATTTGATTAATTGAGTAAGTTACAAGGGATGAACCAACGCAATTATTAAAATCTAAACTTTCAAATTCTGTCTCTTGCTTTCTCTGCTGACGTTCTGCATAAAATACAGCAAACGAGCTTCATTAGATGGCTACAATGGATGCAGCCGCAAGCATAAAATGTATTTTTCCGCTTCCCTTTTTAATTTTCATGTGTCAGAGAACACTTTGATACACATACCCTAGAGATTTACAGAACTACCTCCCCAATAATGAAGTAATCAGGTCCCTTTTGTAGAAATAGAATTGCTGTATCTGCTGCCTGCTCGCTCCCCAATGCAGCGTGTGCATTTTTCAATATATTGCATTAGAAATGTACAATTACCTTCTATCCATTATCTCGCTGCTTCCACCGGTTTTATTAATTACAGGGGTCCTGCCATCTACTAGATATTTTCTTGACTGCTATTTCTCTCGTGTGTGGTGTTTTTTTTACACATTAGCATCATGTCAATGGCTTGTGTGAAACGTTATCCAAATTAATGGAAGCCTTGACATACTAAAGTGAGTTGGACATGACTAATTATATGTGAGTCCGAGGACTGATAAATCTGCTATCTAGGGAGACAACTAATAGACTACCTAACATGCACGTCTGTTCCTGTTCAGCCAGAAACTACCCCCTGATTATTTAGTTTTGCCCCGAGGCTCTGTTATAACACTGATGTTACCTGTATTTAGTTTGCAGCTGCCAGGAATTGTTGATCTTCTTCTATTGAATGTTTTATGTCCGGATGTAATTAGGCCTTTAGGACACAAGCTCATTCCCTGACAGTATAATTCTTTTCAGAGGTTTCTTCCTTTTATTTCCCTTAGTTTCTTGTACTATCCCCTCCATGTCTGTGTCACTATTGCTCATTCCCTTATAATCAAAGGCGTAGCTACCATAGGTGCAGGGAGTGCAGCTGCTATGGGGCTAAGAGCTGAGAGGGGGCCGCCTTCCCTGTCACAGTTAAGGGCCCTACACACTGGCAGATAATACTGCACGATATGAACGTTCTCGTTCATTAATGAACGAGAACTCGTTTATATCATGCAGTGTGTAGGCACCAACGGTGAATGATACGCGGCCCCGCGCTCGTTCATCGTTGGTGCCCCGTCACTTATGCATGCAGGCCAATATGGACGAGATTGTCCATATTAGCATGCATTGCTATGGCGCTGGGTGACGGGGGGAGTGAAGAAACTTCACTCCCCCCGTCACACACACACCCCCCGCCGCCGGGTCGCCTGTCGGCCGTATCCACCGTCGGGCAGTTCGGCGGCGGATCAGTGAGTGTGTAGGGCCCTTTACGTGTGTTATATACAATGGGGTAACTACCATAGGTGCAGGGAGTGCAGCTGCTATGGGGCCCAGAGCTGAGAGGGGCCACCTTCCCTGTCAAAGTAACATGTGTTATAAAAAAAAAAATCACCATTGGTAGATACATAGGGGCCCTTACAAACTTTTGCCTTGGGGCCTACAATCAGAGGTGTAGCGTATATCCATGCTGCCTGGAGCACATGCGTGCTACGGTGCCCCCCTCCCAAGTATGCACGTTGGGTTAAATTAAAGGGGAACAAAAATAAATATTAGGGTAAAATCCACAGTTTTGTCATCACTAAATAAAAATACACAATATACAAAATATGAAACAGGGAAACCCCTGAAGAAATTGATCCTCCCTGGGCAACAGCGTCTTTAGTCGGTATTCACTAATCATGTAGAGATCACATGATCTGAAAGATGCCTGTTTGTGTAGGAAATATAACCAATTTCCTCATCATAAACAGAGTGTCCCTTATTCACATTACACCAGACAGTAGAGCTCATTCATGTTTTGCCACACTTTAGACCACACACAGTAATGTGTGTGGTCTAACCCTTACACATTAGACCACACACAGTAATGCCCCTTACACATTAGGCCAGACACAGTACTGGCCCCTATATATTAGGTCACACACAATAATACCCCCTATACATTAGGCCACACACACTAAAGCCCCCTACACATTTACCTCCCCAAACAACTCACCTCCCCCATGCGTCCCTCTCAGAGCCGGGCCCTAACCAATTTGATGCCCTAGGCAAGACTTTGGTTGGTGCCCACAGCACCACTGCTAGTTCCGCCTCTTACCAAGCACCCTTCTCCCAGCACAGCACCCATCACCTAGCAGCACAGATCACAGCAGCAGTCAGCAACACCCATCACCCCTCACCCATAGCAATCCTCTTTTTGGCACCCTTGCCAGCACTGGCGCCACTTATTTGAAATAGGTACAGTGCGCGCATCTCAAAAAAGGTGAGTGTTCTTGCTGGGAAAGGGCATGGCCACACAATAGTACCCCCAATTAAAATTACATGACATATTCACATTATATCTCCTTAGTAATAAAATACAGTGGCCTTAAAAGGGGGTAAAAAAAACAACACATTAGCCCCCACATGAGAAAAAACACACACATAGCCCCCCCACATGAAAATACAGATGTGTCCTCATACATCTAGCCTCAATACGTCATGCACAGCAAGATGCCTGAGTGAGATTGTAGTACCCATACAGCTCTGCTAACACCAATGGTCTTTTTCCATTAAAATGCATATTATTTGCATCACTATGTGAAAGAGATGCACAAGCAGACTCTGCTGATTCAAATGATATGTGCAGAGGCGTATCTAGCACAGGGCGATCAGGGCACGTGCCCTGGGCGCAGTGGCAGCCTCAACAGAGGGGGGCGCCACCGGCACCTGCACGGCCCGATCGCCCCATGCAACAGGGATTCCGGCGGCGCTACCCGCGGCGCTCTCCCTGGCTGCTGTGCCTGTCACACAGTACAGGCAGCGGCAGCCAGGAGCCTCGCCCACCCCCCCCCTCCTGCAAAATCTACATTGCGCGTGCGCACGTGCGCGACCGCGGCGCACATACAACGGAAGAAAGGTCACCACATGAAGCACATGTGGGAGCAGAAGGGGGAGCCGCGAGTGCTGTCAGAGAGTGAGGGCGGGCTCTAGCAGTGTACACTGCTGCCTGTCCCCTCTGTTTCTCCTCAACGCTGCAGGTAAACATAAAAAAGAACTGGCACTGTGGGGCAATGTATCTGGCACTGTGGGGGCATTGTAACTGGCACTGTGGGGCAATGTAACTGGCACTGTGGGGCATGTATCTGGCACTGTGGGGCATTGTAACTGGCACTGTGGGGCAATGTAACTGGCACTGGGGCATGTATCTGCACTGTGGGGCATGTATCTGGCACTGTGGGGCAATGTATCTGGCACTGTGGGGGCAATGTAACTGGCAATGAGGGGCATGTATCTGGCACAGTGGGGCATGTAGCTGGCACTGTGGGGAATGTATCTGACACTGTGCGGCATGTAACTGGCACTGTGGGGCATGTATCTGGCACTGTGGGGCAATGTAACTGGCACTGTGGGGCATGTATCTGGCACTGTGGGGCATTGTAACTGGCACTGTGGGGTATTGTAACTGGCACGGTGGGGCAATGTAACTGGCACTGTGGGGCATGTATGTGGCACTGTCGGGCATGTATCTGGCACTGTGGGGCATTTATATGGCACTGTGGGGCATTGTAACTGGCACTGTGGGGCATGTAACTGGCACTGTGGGGCAATGTAACTGGCACTGTGGGGCATGTAACTGGCACTGTGGGGCATTTTCAGTGGCCACACCCCTTCTGGTGTGTGGCCACACCCCTTCTGGAGTGTGGCCATGCCCATTTTTTTGCCGTGCGCGCCACTCTTCATCTTGCCCTGGGCTCCGAAAACCCTAGTTTCGCCTCTGGATATGTGGCATGCCTATATTCTGTGTACGACTGTGGCTGTATCTGCATACGAAATTATACATTACAGTGTGTTCTAGGAAACCATCCACTGATACTGTAATGTACATTTCATATGCAGATACAGCCACAGACATACACAAAATAAACACATGCAGCATTTTTTTGTATAGTGATGCAATTAAGACGAATTTTCTGGAAAAAATGCACAAAAAGGCATTATTTAACACTCACGACTAGGGCCCTCATTCCGAGTTGATCGCTAGCTGCTTTTGTTCGCAGCGCAGCGAATAGGTAAAAAAGTGGCACTTGTGCGCATGCGTATGGGTCGCAATGCGCACGCGTGATGTACTTTCACAAAAGCCAATGCAGTTTCACACAAGGTCTAGCAACGCTTTTCAGTCGCACTGCTGGCCGCAGAGTGATTGACAGGAAGTTGGTGTTTCTGGGTGGTAACTAGCCGTTTTCAGGGAGTGTGTGTAAAAATGCAGGCGTGTCGGATAAAAACGCAGGAGTGGCTGGGAAACGTAGGCGTGGCTGGCTGAACGCAGGGCGTGTTTGTGACGTCAAAACAGGAACTAAACAGTCTGAAGTGATCGCTAGCTAGGAGTAAGTCTCGAGCTACTCAGAAACTGCACAATCTTTTTTTGTAGCAGTGCTGCGATCCTTTCGGTCGCACTTCTGCTAAGCTAAGATACACTCCCAGAGGGCGGCGGCTTAGCGTTTGCACTGCTGCTAAAAGCAGCTAGCGAGCGATCAACTCGGAATGAAGGCCTAGATGCGACTAGTAGGGCTGTATAGTGTGACTGCAGCAATGATGAGAGAGGACACATAAAGCACAAAGGCTTCATATGAGAAAAAGTACACACATTGGCCACCACATCAATAAGCGCCAGCTTTATCTATGCTGTGAACAGGTCCTGGGTTGCATCTACCCGGGTTACCCATTCACACTGCACTGCGACACCGGTTGAACCTGTGTTCAGCCCTGGACACTACCCGGGCATTTCTACTCTGGTAGGTGTTAGTATGTATGTACACATATGTGGTATATGATAAGCAAATTAGTACTGGACTGTGGTGATCATATATAAAAGGCAGCAGCACTTTGAGACTTATTATGAAAAAATACTTTGTATTGGGTCACATAAAACCAATGTTTTGGGGCCCACAGCCCCTTTGTCAAGGGTGTACAAAGGGGCTGCAGGCTCTGAAACGTTGCTTTTATGTGACCCCATACAAAGGATTTTTTCACAATAAGTCTCCGAGTACCGCTGCCTTTTTTTGGATACTAGACACATTGCTCAGAGGGCACCAGAGCTAATTGCCTAATGTAAGTGGAGTGTCGGGTTTATATAGCAGCAGATTGGATGGCACTCCGGTCGCAGTCAAACAGTATAAATAAGGACAGACCTCGTCCTGAAGTGTATCAACGTTTCATGACTTTATGTCATTTCGTCAGGAAATGACATAAAGTCATGAAACATTGATACAGTATACTTCAGGACGAGGTTATACTGTTTGACTACGACCGGAGTGCCATCCAATCTGCTGCCATATATTCATTGGCTAACGCGGAGAGGCACTCAGGCAAGTTGTATGGTATCTGGGAGTGCCGGTAATACACATCTCTCTCTCTCTCTCTCTCTCTCTCTCTATATATATATATATATATATATATATATATATATATATATATGTATATACAGTATATATATATATATATTAGTGATGAGCGGGTTCGGATTCTCGGAAACCGAACCCCCCCGAACTTCACCCTTTTTACACGGGTCCGAGCCATACTCGGATTCTCCCGTATGGCTCGGTTAACCCGAGCGCGCCCGAACGTCATCATCCCGCTGTCGGATTCTCGCGAGATTCGGATTCTATATAAGCAGCCGCGCGTCACCGCCATTTTCACTCGTGCATTGGAAATGTTAGGGAGAGGACGTGGCTGTCGTCCTCTCCGTTATTGTTGAACTTGATTGTGCTTTATTGCTTAATTGTGGGGAGGACTGGGGAGCAGCTGTATAATATAGGAAGAGTACAGTGCAGAGTTTTGCTGATCAGTGACCAACAGTTTTATCCGTTCTCTGCCTGAAAAAAACGCTCCTTATCTGTGCTCAGTGTGCTGCATATATCTGTGCTCACACTGCTTAATTGTGGGGACTGGAGAGCAGCTGTATTATATAGCAGGAGTACAGTGCAGAGTTTTGCTGACATTGACCACCAGTATACGTTGTCTGCCTGAAAAACACTCCATATCTGTGCTCAGTGTGCTGCTTTATTGTGGGGACTGGGGACCACCAGTATAATATTATATAGGAGGAGTACAGTGCAGAGTTATGCTGACCAGTGACCACCAGTATATAATATATAGCATTACAGTACAGAAGGCCACTGCTGTACCTACCTCTGTGTCGTCATTAAGTATACTATCCATCTACATTCTATACCTGTGGTGCATTTTAGTTTTGCAGTTTGCTGACACAGTGACCACCAGTATATATAGCAGTACGGTACGGAAGGCCACTGCTGTACCTACCTCTGTGTCGTCATTAAGTATACTATCCATCTACATTCTATACCTGTGGTGCATTAAAGTTTTGCAGTTTGCTGACACAGTGACCACCAGTATATATAGCAGTACGGTACGGAAGGCCACTGCTATACCTACCTCTGTGTCGTCATTAAGTATACTATCCATCTACATTCTATACCTGTGGTGCATTTTAGTTTTGCAGTTTGCTGACACAGTGACCACCAGTATATATAGCAGTACGGTACGGAAGGCCACTGCTGTACCTACCTCTGTGTCGTCATTAAGTATACTATTCATCTACATTCTATACCTGTGGTGCATTTTAGTTGTGCGCAGTATATATAGTAGTAGGCCATTGCTATTGGTACTGGCATATAATTCCACACATTAAAAAATGGAAAACAAAAATGTGGAGGTTAAAATAGGGAAAGATCAAGATCCACTTCCACCTCGTGCTGAAGCTGCTGCCACTAGTCATGCCGAGACAATGAAATGCCATCAACGTCGTCTGCCAAGGCCGATGCCCAATGTCAAAGTAGAGAACATGTAAAATCCAAAAAACAAAAGTTCAGTAAATTGACACAAAAATCAAAATTGAAAGCATCTGATGAGAAGCGTAAACTTGCCAATATGCCATTTACGACACGGAGTGGCAAGGAACGGCTGAGGCCCTGGCCTATTATCATGGCTAGTGGTTCAGATTCACATGAGGATGGAAGCACTCATCCTCTCGCAAGAAAAATGAAAAGACTTAAGCTGGCAAAAGCACAGCAAAGAACTGTGCGTTCTTCTAAATCACAATAAATCACAAATCCCCAAGGAGAGTCCAATTGTGTCGGTTGCGATGCCTGACCTTCCCAACACTGGACGGGAAGAGCTTGCGCCTTCCACCATTTGCACGCCCCCTGCAAGTGCTGGAAGGAGCACCCGCAGTCCAGTTCCTGATAGTCAAATTGAAGATGTCACTGTTGAAGTACACCAGGATGAGGATATGGGTGTTGCTGGCGCTGGGGAGGAAATTGACAAGGAGGATTCTGATGGTGAGGTGGTTTGTTTAAGTCAGGCACCCGGGGAGACACCTGTTGTCCGTGGGACGAATATGGCCATTGACATGCCTGGTCAAAATACAAAAAAAATCAGCTCTTCGGTGTGGAATTATTTCAACACAAATGCAGACAACAGGTGTCAAGCCGTGTGTGCCTTTGTCAAGCTGTAATAAGTAGGGGTAAGGACGTTAACCACCTCGGAACATCCTCCCTTATACGTCACCTGCAGCGCATTCATCATAAGTCAGTGACAAGTTCAAAAACTTTGGATGACAGCAGAAGCAGTCCACTGACCACTAAATCCCTTCCTCTTGTAACCAAGCTCCTACAAACCACACCACCAACTCCCTCAGTGTCAATTTCCTCCTTACCCAGGCCAATAGTCCTGCAGGCCATGTCAATGGCAAGTCTGATGAGTCCTCTCCTGCCTGGGATTCCTCCGATGCATCCTTGAGTTTAACGCCTACTGCTGCTGGTGCTGCTTTTGTTGCTGCTGGGAGTCGATCGTCATCCCAGAGGGGAAGTCGGAAGACCACTTGTACTACTTCCCGTAAGCAATTGACTGTCCAACAGTCCTTTGCGAGGAAGATGAAATATCACAGCAGTCATCCTGCTGCAAAGCAGATAACTCAGGCCTTGGCAGCCTGGGCGGTGAGAAACGTGGTTCCGGTATCCACCGTTAATTCAGAGGCAACTAGAGACTTGATTGAGGTACTGTGTCCCCGGTACCAAATACCATCTAGGTTCCATTTCTCTAGGCAGGCGATACCGAAAATGTACACAGACGTCAGAAAAAGAGTCACCAGTGTCCTAAAAAATGCAGTTGTACCCAATGTCCACTTAACCACGGACATGTGGAAAAGTGGAGCAGGGCAGACTCAGGACTATATGACTGTGACAGCCCACTGGGTAGATGTATTGTCTACCGCCGCAAGAACAGCAGCGGCGGCACTAGTAGCAGCATCTCGCAAACGCCAACTCATTCCTAGGCAGGCTACGCTTTGTATCACCACGTTCCAGAAGAGGCACACAGCTGACAACCTCTTACGGAAACTGAGGAAGATCATCGCAGAATGGCTTACCCCAATTGGACTCTCCTGGGGATTTGTGGCATCGGACAATGCCAGCAATATTGTGCGTGCATTACATCTGGGCAAATTCCAGCACGTCCCAAGTTTTGCACATACATTGAGTTTGGTGGTGCAGAATTATTTAAAAAACGACAGGGGCGTGCAAGAGATGCTGTCGGTGGCCCGAAGAATTGCGGGCCACTTTCGGCATTCAGCCACCGCGTACAGAAGACTGGAGCACCACCAAACAATCCTGAACCTGCCCTGCCATCATCTGAAGCAAGAGGTTGTAACAAGGTGGAATTCAACCCTCTATATGCTTCAGAGGATGGAGGAGCAGCAAAAGGCCATTCAAGCCTATACATCTGCCCACGATATAGGCAAAGGAGGGGGAATGCACCTGACTCAAGCGCAGTGGAGAATGATTTCAACGTTGTGCAAGGTTCTGCAACCCTTTGAACTTGCCACACGTGAAGTCAGTTCAGACACTGCCAGCCTGAGTCAGGTCATTCCCCTCATCAGGCTTTTGCAGAAGAAGCTGGAGACATTGAAGGAGGAGCTAAAACAGAGCGATTCCGCTAGGCATGTGGGACTTGTGGATGGAGCCCTTAATTCGCTTAACCAGGATTCACGGGTGGTCAATCTGTTGAAATCAGAGCACTACATTTTGGCCACCATGCTCGATCCTAGATTTAAAACCTACGTTGTATCTCTCTTTCCGGCAGACACAAGTCTGCAGAGGTTCAAAGACCTGCTGGTGAGAAAATTGTCAAGTCAAGCGGAACATGACCCGTCAACATCTCCTCCTTCACATTCTCCCGCAACTGGGGGTGCGAGGAAAAGGCTAAGAATTCCGAGCTGGCAGGAAAAAGAGGCAACTTGGAGGCCCTTGCACAAACTGGCTTTATTCTACCTAAGTTGCCCTCCCTCCAGTGTGTACTCCGAAAGAGTGTTTAGTGCAGCCGCTCACCTTGTCAGCAATCGGCGTACGAGGTTACTTCCAGAAAATGTGGAGAAGATGATGTTCATCAAAATGAATTATAATCAATTCCTCCGTGGAGACATTCACCAACAATTTTTTTGAAGTGCCATCCTGTCTGACACTGCAGTGCCACTCCTAGATGGGCCAGGTGTTTGTGTCGGCCACTTGTGTCGCTTAGCTTAGTCACACAGCGACCTTGGTGCGCCTCTTTTTTTCTTTGCATCATGTGCTGTTTGGGGACTATTTTTTTGAAGTGCCATCCTGCCTGACACTGCAGTGCCACTCCTAGATGGGCCAGGTGTTTGTGTCGGCCACTTGTGTCGCTAAGCTTAGCCATCCAGCGACCTCGGTGCAAATTTTAGGACTAAAAATAATATTGTGAGGTGTGAGGTGTTCAGAATAGACTGGAAATGAGTGTAAATTATGGTAATTGAGGTTAATAATACTATGGGATCAAAATGACCCCCAAATTCTATGATTTAAGCTGTTTTTTAGGGTTTTTTGAAAAAAACACCCGAATCCAAAACACACCCAAATCCGACAAAAAATTTTCGGTGAGGTTTTGCCAAAACGCGTCCGAATCCAAAACACGGCCGCGGAACCGAATCCAAAACCAAAACACAAAACCCAAAAAATGTCCGGTGCACATCACTAATATATATATATATATACAGTATATACACACACACACACACAGGCATATATATATGCCATCCACAAGTCCCACATGCCTAGCAGAATCGCTCTGTTTTAGCTCCTCCTTCAATGTCTCCAGCTTCTTCTGCAAAAGCCTGATGAGGGGAATGACCTGACTCAGGCTGGCAGTGTCTGAACTGACTTCACGTGTGGCAAGTTCAAAGGGTTGCAGAACCTTGCACAACGTTGAAATCATTCTCCACTGCGCTTGAGTCAGGTGCATTCCCCCTCCTTTGCCTATATCGTGGGCAGATGTATAGGCTTGAATGGCCTTTTGCTGCTCCTCCATCCTCTGAAGCATATAGAGGGTTGAATTCCACCTCGTTACCACCTCTTGCTTCAGATGATGGCAGGGCAGGTTCAGGATTGTTTGGTGGTGCTCCAGTCTTCTGTACGCGGTGGCTGAATGCCGAAAGTGGCCCGCAATTCTTCGGGCCACCGACAGCATCTCTTGCACGCCCCTGTCGTTTTTTAAATAATTCTGCACCACCAAATTCAATGTATGTGCAAAACATGGGACGTGCTGGAATTTGCCCAGATGTAATGCACGCACAATATTGCTGGCATTGTCCGATGTCACAAATCCCCAGGAGAGTCCAATTGGGGTAAGCCATTCTGCGATAATCTTCCTCAGTTTCCGTAAGAGGTTGTCAGCTGTGTGCCTCTTCTGGAAAGCGGTGATACAAAGCGTAGCCTGCCTAGGAACGAGTTGGCGTTTGCGAGATGCTGCTACTGGTGCCGCCGCTGCTGTTCTTGCTGCGGGAGGCAATACATCTACCCAGTGGGCTGTCACAGTCATATAGTCCTGAGTATGCCCTGCTCCACTTGTCCACATGTCCGTGGTTAAGTGGACATTGGGTACAACTGCATTTTTTAGGACACTGGTGACTCTTTTTCTGAGGTCTGTGTACATTTTCTGTATCGCCTGCCTAGAGAAATGGAACCTAGATGGTATTTGGTACCGGGGACACAGTACCTCAATCAAGTCTCTAGTTGCCTCTGAATTAATGGTGGATACCTGAACCACGTTTCTCACCACCCAGGCTGCCAAGGCCTGAGTTATCTGCTTTGCAGCAGGATGACTGCTGTGATATTTCATCTTCCTCGCAAAGGACTGTTGGACAGTCAATTGCTTACTGGAAGTAGTACAAGTGGTCTTCTGACTTCCCTTCTGGGATGACGATCGACTCCCAGCAGCTACAACAGCAGCGCCAGCAGCAGTAGACATTACACTCAAGGATGCATCGGAGGAATCCCAGACAGGAGAGGACTCGTCAGACTTGCCAGTGACATGGCCTGCAGGACTATTGGCTTTCCTGGGTAAGGAGGAAATTGACACTGAGGGAGTTGGTGGTTTGCAGGAGCTTGGTTACAAGAGGAAGGGATTTAGTGGTCAGTGGACTGCTTCCGCTGTCACCCAAAGTTTTTGAACTTGTCACTGACTTATGATGAATGCGCTGCAGGTGACGTATAAGGGAGGATGTTCCGAGGTGACATCTTCAATTTGACTATCAGTAACTGGACTGCGGGTGCTCCTTCCTTGCAGGGGGCATGCAAATGGTGGAAGGCGCAAGCTGTTCCCGTCCAGTGTTGGGAAGGTCAGGCATCTCAACCGACACAATAGGACTCTCCTTGGGGATTTGTGATTTAGAAGAACGCACAGTTCTTTGCTGTGCTTTTGCCAGCTTAAGTCTTTTCATTTTTCTAGCAAGATGATGAGTGCTTCCATCCTCATGTGAATCTGAACCACTAGCCATGATAATAGGCCAGGGCCTCAGCCGTTCCTTGCCACTCCGTGTCGTAAATGGCATATTGGCAAGTTTACGCTTCTCATCAGACGCTTTCAATTTTGATTTTTGGGTCATTTTACTGAACTTTTGTTTTTTGGATTTTACATGCTCTCTACTATGACATTGGGCATCGGCCTTGGCAGACGACGTTGATGGCATTTCATCGTCTCGGCCATGACTAGTGGCAGCAGCTGCAGCACGAGGTGGAAGTGGATCTTGATCTTTCCCTATTTTAACCTCCACATTTTTGTTCTCCATTTTTTAATGTGTGGAATTATATGCCAGTATCAATAGCAATGGCCTACTACTATATATACTGCGCACAACTAAAATGCACCACAGGTATAGAATGTAGATAGATAGTATACTTAATGACGACACAGAGGTAGGTACAGCAGTGGCCTTCCGTACCGTACTGCTATATATAGTATACTGGTGGTCACTGTGTCAGCAAACTGCAAAACTAAAATGCACCACAGGTATAGAATGTAGATGGATAGTATACTTAATGACGACACAGAGGTAGGTACAGCAGTGGCCTTCCGTACCGTACTGCTATATATAGTATACTGGTGGTCACTGTGTCAGCAAACTGCAAAACTAAAATGCACCACAGGTATAGATGGATAGTATACTTAATGACGACACAGAGGTAGGTACAGCAGTGGCCTTCCGTACCGTACTGCTATATATACTGGTGGTCACTGTGTCAGCAAACTGCAAAACTAAAATGCACCACAGGTATAGAATGTAGATGGACAGTGTACTTAATGACGACACAGAGGTAGGTACAGCAGTGGCCTTCCGTACCGTACTGCTATATATAGTATACTGGTGGTCACTGTGTCAGCAAACTGCAAAACTAAAATGCACCATAGGTATAGATGGATAGTATACTTAATGACAACACAGAGGTAGGTACAGCAGTGGCCTTCTGTACCATACTGCTATATATAGTATACTGGTGGTCACTGTGTCAGCAAACTGCAAATCTAAAATGCACCACAGGTATAGAATGTAGATGGATAGTATACTTAATGACGACACAGAGGTAGGTACAGCAGTGGCCTTCCGTACCGTACTGCTATATATAGTATACTGGTGGTCACTGTGTCAGCAAACTGCAAAACTCAAATGCACCACAGGTATAGATGGATAGTATACTTAATGACGACACAGAGGTAGGTACAGCAGTGGCCTTCCGTACCGTACTTCTATATATAGTATACTGGTGGTCATTGTGTCTGCAAACTGCAAAACTAAAATGCACCACAGGTATAGATGGATAGTATACTTAATGACGACACAGAGGTAGGTACAGCAGTGGCCTTCCGTACCGTACTGCTATATATAGTATACTGGTGGTCACTGTGTCAGCAAACTGCAAAACTAAAATGCACCACAGGTATAGATGGATAGTATACTTAATGACGACACAGAGGTAGGTACAGCAGTGGCCTTCTGTACTGTACTGCTATATATAGTATACTGGTGGTCACTGTGTCAGCAAACTGCAAAACTAAAATGCACCACAGGTATAGAATGTAGATGGATAGTATACTTAATGACGACACAGAGGTAGGTACAGCAGTGGCCTTCCGTACCGTACAGCTATATATAGTATACTAGTGGTCACTGTGTCAGCAAACTGCAAAACTAAAAAGGACCACAGATATAGAATGTAGATGGATAGTATACTTAATGACGACACAGAGGTAGGTACAGCAGTGGCCTTCCATACCATACTGCTATATATAGTATACTGGTGGTTACTGTGTCAGCAAACTGCAAAACTAAAATGCACCACAGGTATAGAATGTAGATGGATAGTATACTTAATGACGACACAGAGGTAGGTACAGCAGTGGCCCTCCGTACCGTACTGCTATATATAGTATACTGGTGGTCACTGTGTCAGCAAACTGCAAAACTAAAATGAACCACAGGTATAAAATGTAGATGGATAGTATACTTAATGACGACACAGAGGTAGGTACAGCAGTGGCCTTCCGTACCGTACTGCTATATATAGTATACTGGTGGTCACTGTGTCAGCAAACTGCACAACTGAAATGCACCACAGGTATAGAATCTAGATGGATAGTATACTTAATGACGACACAGAGGTAGGTACAGCAGTGGCCTTCTGTACCGTAATGCTATATATTATATACTGGTGGTCACTGGTCAGCAAAACTCTGCACTGTACTCCTCCTATATAATATTATACTGGTGGTCCCCAGTCCCCACAATAAAGCAGCACACTGAGCACAGATATGGAGTGTTTTTCAGGCAGACAACGTATACTGGTGGTCACTGTCAGCAAAACTCTGCACTGTACTCCTACTATATAATACAGCTGCTCTCCAGTCTCCACAATTAAGCAGTGTGAGCACAGATATATGCAGCACACTGAGCACAGATATGGAGTGTTTTTCAGGCAGACAACGTATTACTGGTGGTCACTGTCAGCAAAACTCTGCACTGTACTCCTCCTATATACAGCTGCTCTCCAGTCCCCACAATTAAGTAATAAGCAAGCACAAAATATTTGCAATGCATCAACATAAACGGAGAGGACGCCAGCCACGTCCTCTCCCTAACATTTCCAATGCACGAGTGAAAATGGCGGCGACGCGCGGCTGCTTATATAGAATTCGAATCTCGCGAGAATCCGACAGCGGGATGATGACGTTCGGGCGCGCTCGGGTTAACCGAGCCATACGGGAGAATCCGAGTATGGCTCGGACCCGTGTAAAAAGGGTGAAGTTCGGGGGGGTTCGGTTTCCGAGAAACCGAAACCGCTCATCACTAATATATTTACACACACATAAACGCACATGCGTGTGAATATATATATATATATATATATATATATAGAGAGAGAGAGAGAGAGAGAAATGGTGTCTGGCATTCTAATCAATACCATAGGCGTGCGCAGCTTATTTTATTAGGGGGTGCACTGTCTAGCATCGCCCAGGGACATGTCTAACACTATTTAACATTCTCTCATTAAAATCACATGGCTTAATCTAATTTCTCCCTAGTTCCCAATACTACAAATAGATATAATACACCCCAGAGAAATAAAATGAAACATAATGGTGACACCACCGGCCAGTACTGACTGTTTGCTACGGCATAACCCCAAGTCCTAGCTGCTGCTGCATCCTATCGCTGCTTATACTTGCCCAACCTATCCCTGAACTAGAGTGTGGTGGGTCTAGGTCCATATGTATTCACACACACACACACACACACACACACACACACACACACACACACACACACACTGAATTTGAGTGGGCCACTCTGAAAAGTTGGAGATTTTTACACAAGTAAAGTTTAAAATTTACATATGTGCCATCAGAGTCACACTTGCCCATCAGACCCCCTCCTCTGCAGGACACCAGCATTTGTCACACATGACCTCATGCTCAACAGATACTGACAGTAGTGCCCCTTATTCACATTATGCCATACATCATGAGTTAAAATGCTCATTATGCCACACGGTATGAGCCGAAATTCACGATATTCCACACGGTATGAGCCGAGTTCACATTATACCACTCACAGTTACAGACCGTACTGCTGAACTGCTGGCTTATTCATTAAGTCAATGAATTTGATTTAATTTGTTCTCCTCTGAGATGCTGCTTTTTCACAGTGGCATTGGCGCGGCAAATGAGGAGCAAGTGTGGGCCAGTGTGAGGGCATGACATCATTGCATCACATAGCAGTTAGAGGAGGAGCTGGGAGGAGGTTTATGTGCACCCATGATTAATCCGGGAACCTGGCCTCCATGGGCCAGTAATACAGTTCTGACCGGCAGGGTAATAATGATTAAAATAATTATTTCAATTAAGCTCCAGCGTCTCCCAATGGGGCTTTCTTATGTTCTGCAAACAATAGGGCTGATGCAGAATTAGAGGCAAAATATCAGAAATAGTAACTTACTGTCTGTCTCAGTGACGGAGACTCTGTTGAACCATCTCAGCAGAATGTGTCATCTGGTGGCTCTGAGTCTCCGTGAGAGCAACGCTGCCTGCTGTGTAGATGCACACGAGGATTGAGAGCACAGGTGGGCTGGAGAAGAGCACAGGAGAGTGGGCAAGAGGGCTGAAGGAGAGCACGGATAGGCGGGAGGGCTGGAGGAGTGCACGGGCGGGCTGGAGAAGAGCACCAGGCTGGAGGAGAGCGTGGGCAGGCGGGCGGGCGGGTGTGTGTGCGTGCGTGCAGGCTGGGGAAGAGCATGGGCGGGCATGCGTGCGGGCTGGAGGAGAGCACAGGCAGACGGGTAGGAGGGTGGGATTTGGAGGAGAGCATGGGCAGATGAGAGAAAGGGAGGGGGTGCTGGAGGAGAGGAAGGGTGGATGGGAGAAGAGGAAGTGCGGATGGGAGGGAGGAAGAGCTGGAGTAGAGGACGGGAGGGAGGGCAGGCTGGATGAGAGGATGGTTGGATGGGAGGGAGGACGGTTGGAGGAGAGGATGGTTGGATGGGAGGTAGGACGGGCTGGAGGAGAGGACAGGAGGGAGGGTGGGCAGGAGGAGCGGACGGGAGGGTGGGAGAGCTAGAGGACAGGATGGTCGGAAGGGAGGAAGGGCGGGCAGGAGGAGAGGACGTTCGGACGGGAGGGAGGGTGGACAGGAGGAGCGGATGGGAGGGTGGGAGAGCTGGGGGAGAGGACTTGAGAGGGCTGGAGGAGAGGACAGTTGGATGGAGGGGAGGGAGGGTGGACAGGAGGAGAGGAGGAGAGGACGGTCGAACGGGAGGGAGGGTGGGCAGGAGGAGCGGATGGGAGGGTGGGAGAGCTGAAGTAGAGTACTTGGGAGGGCTGGAAGAGAGGACAGTCCGATGGACAGGAGGAGAGGATGGGAGAGAGGGTGGGCAGGAGGAGCGGATGGGAGGGTGGGAGAGCTGGAGGAGAGGACTTAGGAGGGCTGGAGGAGAGGACAGGAGGAAGGGAGGGCTGGAGGAGAGGACGGTTTGACGGGAAGAAGGAGAGAATGGGCAGATGGGAGGGAGGGCTGGAGGAGAAGACAGACGGGTGAGTGGGGGGGTGGTAGTCATGTGACCGCCGGTCGGCTGACCGACAGTCACATGACCTCCTCCGTGAGCCCGACGGCTCACTATCCCGATGGTCGGCATGCCGACCAACAGGGACTATTTCCACTCGTGGGTGTCCACGACACCCATAGAGTGGGAATAGAACCCGTGGCGACCGCAGGTTGCCACCGAGCCCGCAAGGGGCTTGCTGCACTCGCCCTTCCTCGCCTGTATCCCGGCGTCGGTATGCGGCCGGGATCCCGGCGTCGGTAAGGTGACCGGCGGTCAGGAGACCGCGGGTCACCCGTACTACACCCGAGTGGGGGGATTTGGGGGAGAGCACAGGTTGGATGAGAGTGCAGGCGGCAGGCGAGCTGGAGGAGAGCACTGCCTGTGACGTGGATGCACACAAGGATTAAGAGGACAGGCTGTAGGAGAGCATGGGCCGGTGGGTGAGCAGGCGTGCGTGCAGGTTGGAAGAGAGCACGGGCGGCCGTGCGTGAGGGCTGGAGGAGAGCACGGGTGGGAGGGAGAGCTGGCGGAGAGCACAGGCGGGCATGCGCTGTGACACCATTGTGTCACTTCCTGAGGTAACATCAGTCCCCCTGTGAGGTCGCCGGCCACTCAGCAGATATTATCGGCGGTTCGGGCGGCTCGCGCAGCTGGTGCAGCGGGAGCCACAGGATTTAGCTGCAGGCTGGGGTCCGATCGCACACGCGGCGATCACTGTGCTGCAGCAAGCCTGGAGTGTGGGGGTGCCGGACATTACGGGGTGCCTGTGCGCACCAGGCACCCCCCGTGCGCACGCCTGTGATCAATACAAACAGCAGACCCGGGTGCCCTTCCAAAAACAATAGTAGGCATAGGTATGACGGATGGCACTCCAGGATATGAATAAAATAAGGCAAGAAACCGGTGGTGTAGTCAACGTTTCGGAGCTTGCGCTCCTTTATCAAGAGCTCAAAAAAAACAAGTGGAAAATGCATTTATATATACATAACTGTGTACTCACCGACGTGCACAGGAAACCCGCTGCAGCCGCCCGCTCCGGAGTCTAGGTGACGTCATCGGCAGCCGCCGGCGCCCAGGACCCGTCACAGGGGCATGAGGCGGGGGGAGTGAACCATCACCATGGCAACAGTGAACATACAGGCTACAGAGTAAACGGAGGGAATAGCAGTACTGTAAATCAGCAAATGTATTAGGGTATCAAGCTGCTCATGAAAAAGCTATGTCTAAACTAAGCTGTATAACTGTTAAGCACATAGAGAAATGGTAACAAGATAGTACTCGCTACAGTCTAAAAATAAATTGCAAAAGCATAAAGATGTGCTATCTGCTAATGTTAGAGAATTATAGAGTGTGAGCAGTGACACATATAGACCTAAGTATACCCATAACCTATCAATACTGCTACTATAAATGGGGGTGGCTGACCCTGTAGAACTAACTATTCTAGGATTAGGATAATTTCTATATGAGAGAAACACCATATGGTGTGCTCCATTCACAAAGGAATGGATGTGGAATTTTTTATCCAACTGTTACGTTTAACATTAATGCGGAATTACTTCATTTTTGATGGCAAGTTCTTCATCCAGCAGTATTGATAGGTTATTGATAGTATTGATAGGTTAACCACATATGACTCAGCAAGCTGCATGTACTAGCAACATTGTAGCAAGACTAAGATACACTGCTTAATGTAGCAGCTGAGACATCTCTACAGCACTGCTTGTTACTTTACAAGTATAGAACAATTATGTAGCAGTGTTTATGTGCTACTCAGGTTAAATGCTGTTTATTTGATATATAGGTTTCCATCACACAGCTGATAATTACAAAACAGCTAGTTAGGATATACTGCTATTAACAGCTGATGGAGTGTTCCAGTGTACGGCATTAGTGCAATACTCAAACAGCTCACTAAACCCTGTGCCTCACAGCTATGATCTATATTCCACTATATAGTAGTGAATATTGTGGAAAACTGTGAGTTTATATGCATTTTTGGACATTACAGTGTCTCTCATTAACAATATCACTAATGAACATTGTGATTACTCACTTAAAGTGATATTGACTTTATTAATTACCTGCTGTAAATCGACTGAGAACAGCTAATTATATTGAGATCACTAGTGAGAAGCACTGATCTATAGCTGTATAAGCATATAAGTGAACACCAATTATCATTCACTTAAAGTGACACTGATTTCAGTTATTATCTGCTGTAAATTGATTAAGAACAGCCAATTACATTGAGATCACTAGTGAGGAGAAACACGGATTCATAGCTGTATAAGCATATGAACGCATATAAGTGAGGGATCAAAGCGCCCAAACAGATTATTCACTTAAAGTGATACTGACATCAGATATTACCTGCTGTAAACTGATTGAGAACAGCTAGTTACATTGAGATCACTAGTGAGGATAAACACTGCAAGAAAGAAGGAGGCTGCGCTGTCAGAGGAAAGAACAATGTCAATCACTGAATGTGTAATTTTTAAAACAATTTATTAAAAAGCAATAACTCATTAAAAAACAGTATTCTGTGCAAGATAATATGCCAAATATATGCAGAAAATGGATTTTACCAATTATATGCAAAAGATGGAGTTTACCCAAGGTATTGGTACAGGACTGATGGTTTATATTCTGTAGGATCCGTTCCACATTTTGCCCATGAATAATACGTCCAGTTATAATCCACTATGGAAAGTCCCTTTTAGATGGTAATTTAGAGAGTCCATGAAAAAGTTCCATATGCCGCTAGAGGGTTAATGCAATGTCCCATAAATGGTGAGTACCTCATGCAGTGCGGAGATAGGATGGTGCCTCTCTGGGACTCCTCTGGATAGCTGGTAAATGGTTTGGGCTGGTTCGGGTCCAATTCAAAGATGTCCTGTTCCAAAGGGTAAGTAACTGACGCGTTTTGCTGCATAGACCTTGCAGCTTTTTCAAAGGTGTACTCTGCTGTCTGGGGTTTAGGCTTTATATACCCTAGACAAAATGGTGGCTTAATTGGCACCTGGATGCACATTTCCTGTTTATCACTGACATATCTCTTTCTAATCATTAAAACAACTAAAATGTGTATAGGAGATAGACCTACTTATGTGAAAAAACCTTTAGTAATATAAGACTTTTATTTCAACTGCTAATACATGCTTTTAATTTCCTTGAAAATTTAACATGGAATATATTGGTCCAATCAAAAGACTTGTTTACTACTATGTAGTCATGGAAACCTTTCCAAAAATCGTTTCATAGGTTGAGTTGGAAATCATATGATCAGTGTCAGTCATGTGACTGAAGTCACATGATAGTAGGGATATCATCTGATATATTTTCAGAGTGTATAGTGGATAGAGAGCTTTTTACTTTTTAATTTATGAGCAGTAGCAGCTACTGGCTGGCTAAATTTATCTCTAATTCCTCACCCTTATAGTGGAAATACCACAGAGGCCCGGCGTCTACTCCCGTACCGTTGGCATAGCAACCGCGACCGGAAGTGATGTAACATCTTAAATGGCCAATGAACATTCCCGAGCCGTCGCCATAGTGACGCGGCTCGGAGTATGTGGATTGTCACCCCCATGTAACTGACAGAGGCTTATCTCCCCCCATCCGTCACCATGACGGCTCGGCCCTATTAGCAGCGTCCTCCTCGGCCGGGTAGCTTGATCTTGTGTGCGAGGCATACATGTCACTTCCGGCCGGTGCCCATGGAAACCCCAGCTAACTCGTCCTTCACGGACGGATGTTGTAATTATGTGAGCAGCAGTGTGTGCATAATTTTGGGCCGGTAACCATGGCAACCACATAAAGCTAAAAATGCTTAAATACTCTCTATTTTACACTCAAATATTTTTAATGTGTATATGACACAATGGCAACTTTTCTGAATACCTACTTATATCTAATTAAGCCAGCAGACAACAAATAGACAGATCATGTATGATTCATAGTAATGAATAGTATACTGACAGTATTCACAAGGCTTGGTCACAAATATTAAGCCATTACACCACATGTAGGGGAACTAGTGGTTTGTACTTAAAGGCTCTTGATATCAATCTTTTATTTTGAAAATCTGAATCAACCAAACAAATTAGTTGCTAACAGGCTTAAAATCACTAACAACTGGATACATCGGGAAAGAAGTTTTTTCTCCAAGTAAAGAGAGGACAGGAATGATAAATTGAATTAAATATGTATATTGTAGCTTGGTGCCTAGTAATTTTAGATTACTACATAGGAATCTGAGTCAGCCGAACAATAACAATGAAATATTTCTATGACTGACAAACTTAAAGACACCTGAAAAAAAGAACAGAGACAACTCGATGTGTAGAAGAGGAAATTTTGGTCCAGAGAGAATAGGAGTGGTAAACTGAATTAAGTAAGAATAAAAGGCTTAGTCCTTATAAAAAGGAAGGGAATTCGTATTTATTTATTTATTTATGATAAATTATTAGTGGAAAGATGTAAATCCACAATGTTTAGTCTTTATATTAAATAATCATATTCAGTTCCATTGCCTCATTGAGGCCATCTGGGTGTATAGAGCCCATCCTAAACATTCAGTAAACCTCCTGTCGGCACAGTTTTTTTAAACGATCGCCTCCCCTATTCGTCAAGGGAATATGTTCTATCCCTATTATTTTGAGGCTTTTAGGGTCGCCATTATGATGGTCATTAAAATGTTGGGAGACACTATGTTTAGATACTCGGTTTAAAATGTTCCTACGATGCTCGAGAAATCTAGTACGAAGTTTTCTGGTGGTGCGGCCTTCATAATAAAGACCACAACCACACTGTAGGATATACACAACGTATGTTGAATTACAGTTGATATGACTTCTAATCTTGTATTGTTTTTCCCCTTTATCGTTTTTTACTTACTGTGTTTTCTCTATATACTGACATGTAATGCATCTAGTGCTGCCGCATCTATAAAAACCCATTGTTGGAGAAAGCCAAGGATCTTTACTGAAGGTTGTTTTTTTTCTCGGGCCTCAAGTGGCTGGGAGCCAGGGAGTTCTTTAAGGATCGTCCCTTCCGAAAGATGAATGAGGGTTTAATTGGGAGAACATCCCTTAATAAATTATCTTGTTTTAATATACTGTAATTTTTCTTGATTATAGATTTTATCTTAGGGCAATAATCGTTATAAGTAGTGATAAAAGCTAGATGGTATTCTTTATCTCTTTCAAAATTAATATTTGGTTTCTTTTCTTTGGATAATAGTAGATCTCTATCTATCTCTCTCACCTCTTCTGATGTTTTGTGTAATAAGGATGTAGGATACCCCCGGTGTTCAAAGGACTCTACCATGTGTTTGGCTTGAGGTTCAAACAGCTTTAAATCAGAACAATTTCTTCTAAGACGTATCAATTGGCTCCGGGGTATGCTTTTTTTCCAGGGTGGGTTATGTGCACTAGAAAAATGGAGATAGGCATTTGATCCTACCTCCTTAGTATAATTGGTGGTATGTATTTGTCCATCACATGCCTCTAAGTTCAAATCCAAAAAGTTAATAGAGTGCGGGTGATACTGGTGCGTGAATTTTAAATTATAAGAGTTCTGATTAAGTGAATTAACAAATGCTTGTGCCGAAAGTGCATCCCCATCCCAAATAATAAATAAATCGTCAATGTACCTGCCATAGAGGACCAGGGCCGCGCCATGCCCGCCGCCCCACACATGTTGGTCCTCGAATTGACCCATGTAAAGGTTGGCGTAGCTAGTCGCAAACCTGGTCCCCATGGCGGTACCCAGAATTTGTAAGTAGTGTGAGTCCAAAAACAAAAAATAATTATGACGTAATATAAATGAAATAGAATCTATAATACATTTTTGATGGCTATCAGTAAGATCTCCATCTTGATTAAGACGGCTGGATATAGCTGACAACCCTTTTTGGTGCGGGATGTTTGAATACAGACTCTGTACATCCATGGTGAGAAAAGCATATGAATCTTTCCATTTGATACCTGAGATTAGTGACAAAAAGTGGGTGGTATATTTAACGTGAGATCGAAGAAAAGAAACCCGTGGCTGTAAGTGTGAATCAACATAAAACGAAAGATTTGAAGTGAGGGAGTGAATACCTGAAATAATAGGACGCCCGGGGGGTGAAGTGAGGGATTTGTGTATTTTGGGGAGGTGGTAGTAAATGGGGATGACTGGATGTTCTATATAAAGAAACCGGAATTCTTCTTTGGAGATGATCTTCGAGGTCACCGCATTGTCTAATAGTTCTAAGAGTTCAGATAGAAATTCCTTGGTGGGGTCTTTTGGTAATTTGATATAAGTGCAGGGATCTTCTAACTGTCTTTTTGCCTCTGCTATATAGTCAGTTCTGTTTTGAATTATGAGGCCACCCCCCTTATCTGCCTCTTTGATGATAATAGTGGTGTCCTTAGTCAGATTGGTAAGAGCTTTTCTTTCTTGTTTACTAAGGTTAGATTTATATTTCTGGGGCTGAGAGTCGCTACAGAGTTTTTTGAAATCTTCTAGTGTGGTCTTGTAAAACATGTCCACACTAGATCCTTTAGCTTTGATTGGATAAAATTCAGATTTTTGTTTGAAATGTGTCCTAGATATATCGAATATTTTCTGTGGAGACTTTGGTGAACTTGTATTTAGTTCCTCCAAAATCTAAAGAGCTAATTCGTCACCTTGATCCAACAGAATCGGCATAGCTGCTTCTTCATTCTTCTTTAGAGTGGATTTGGCAAAAAATCTTTTACGGCATAATGTCCGTATATACCTATTTAATTCCACAAAAAGGTTAAATATATTTGGAGTAGATGAGGGGGAAAATTTTATACCCCTATTAAGGAGGGTAATTTCTGCATCTGTTAGTACTTTTGAAGAAAGATTAAATATAGGGGATTTTGACTTGTCCCTATTTTTGTTATTTTTGTATTGTTTTAATTTCTTGAGTTTTTCTTTTTTTCCCCCTCTTCTTCCTCTGAGTCTAGACTTCTTCTTCCTCGTTTTTGTTGTAAGTGATATGGGGTTCGATTCTGAAGTGATCTGCGGGGTAGTGGTTCTAAAAATACCTCTGATTCTGTCTCGTGTGATCTTGGTGGAGGGGCCACCATTTTAGGTCTCGCCCCCATCTCCTGCCTATGTGTGGAATCTTTTCTTTGTCCCTGTTCTCTATTAGTGTTATAATGGTGAGAATAAGTTCTCTGTCTGCTCATCGGTCCTCGTTGTCTTTCTGTAGGTGAGGATCCATTTTGTGTGTATTGATCATTTACCCTAGATCCATACTTCCAGTCATTGGTTCTCTGGGACTTTCTTCTACCCTGTGCCTGATTGTATCTTGATTGGTAGGATATTCTTTCTTTATGTGGGTCCCTATTATACTCCATTCTCCTCTCTTTGTTCTGTGTTTTGTAGGACCTAACTGTCCCACTTTGATAATCTTCTATGTCACGATTACATTTCTAACACTTTGTGTCCAGTAGCAGATGTTCAAATCTATTCAACCTTTCCGTAATATTCCTGTCCTTTTCTTTATACTCATTGGTGTTATTAAAGGGCTCTAATTTCTTTTTCAATGCCTCAATTTCTAGTTCAATGTGTTCTGTTTTCTTTATACGGTATTTTATAACCAAATCCATAAGGGTATACGAACATTTATCTAAAATATTTTCCCATTCAACCTGGAATTCGGGATTGTTCTGAAATATAGAGGGTTTGAAAAGTCTGAGGCCTCTTGGTATCATTTTTTTATCTACATATTTCTGCAAATTTGTGCTGTCCAACCAGTGTTTCATTTCAGACGTAAGAAGGTCTTCCAATTTATGGAAGTCTTCCACCAAATTAAATTGGGGCTCAGACTTATCACCTCTAATCTCAGAATCAGTATCCCATCTAGCAAGGTAGGTCTGTCTCCTATTTGCTCTTTCCTCAAAGTTAGCAAAGCAGCTCATCTCTGCAGCCCGAATCAGACTTATGTGTAGATGCAAAAATAAGGTAAAAAATACCCAAAGGTATTCGGGCGCTGTGAGGCGAGTTGCTTGGCTAAGCAGCAGCCAATATTACGGGGAAGTCACTCCCTAGAGGAAAACTGCAAGAAAGAAGGAGGCTGCGCTGTCAGAGGAAAGAACAATGTCAATCACTGAATGTGTAATTTTTAAAAAAAATTATTAAAAAGCAATAACTCATTAAAAAAACAGTATTCTGTGCAAGATAATATGCCAAATATATGCAGAAAATGGATTTTACCAATTATATGCAAAAGATGGAGTTTACCCAAGGTATTGGTACAGGACTGATGGTTTATATTCTGTAGGATCCGTTCCACATTTTGCTCATGAATAATACGTCCAGTTATAATCCACTATGGAAAGTCCCTTTTAGATGGTAATTTAGAGAGTCCATGAAAAAGTTCCATATGCCGCTAGAGGGTTAATGCAATGTCCCATAAATGGTGAGCACCTCATGCAGTGCGGAGATAGGATGGTGGCTCTCTGGGACTCCTCTGGATAGCTGGTAAATGGTTTGGGCTGGTTCGGGTCCAATTCAAAGATGTCCTGTTCCAAAGGGTAAGTAACTGACGCGTTTCGCTGCATATACCTTGCAGCTTTTTCAAAGGTGTACTCTGCTGTCTGGGGTTTAGGCTTTATATACCCTAGACAAAATGGTGGCTTAATTGGCACCTGGATGCACATTTCCTGTTTATCACTGACATATCTCTTTCTAATCATTAAAACAACTAAAATGTGTATAGGAGACAGACCTACTTATGTGAAAAAACCTTTAGTAATATAAGACTTTTATTTCAACTGCTAATACATGCTTTTAATTTCCTTGAAAATTTAACATGGAATATATTGGTCCAATCAAAAGATTTGTTTACTACTATGTAGTCATGGAAACCTTTCCAAAAATCGTTTCATAGGTTGAGTTGGAAATCATATGATCAGTGTCAGTCATGTGACTGAAGTCACATGATAGTAGGGATATCATCTGATATATTTTCAGAGTGTATAGTGTACAAAAAAATGAATAAATTACAGCGCTAATACAACTGATGCTAAAGATATAAGAATTTATTCCTTAAAACAGACTGACATGTCAAATGTAAATAAAATTATTAAAAATGCTCTTAGACCAATTAATGGACATATAATAGGCTCCTCAGCAATAACCTTATTAAGGCTAGGGACCATATGATAATGATTGGACACCAGGTCTAATTTTCACCAAGACCAGTGTAATTAATTACCCATCAGGTGTTCCAATGCATGGATCCGGATCCGGGTCTTTATCTTATGCTATATGTGAACCAGGATCCCGAATCCAACTTGGTCTAAGTAAGGAAAATTTCCCAGGATTCATCTACAAACGGAACACAGCGTGCTGGACATTAAGGTGTCAATTAAAACGGACTGTGAACCAGAATCCATTCCACAGATAAAGACCCGGATCCGGATCCATGCATTGGAACACCTGATGGGTAATTAATTACACTGGTCTTGGTGAAAATTAGACCTGGTGTCCAATCATTATCATATGGACCCTTGCCTTAATAAGGTTATTGCTGAGGAGCCTATTATATGTCCATTAATTGGTCTAAGAGCATTTTTAATAATTTTATTTACATTTGACATGTCAGTCTGTTTTAAGGAATACATTCTTATATCTTTAGCATCAGTTGTATTAGCGCTGTAATTTATTCATTTTTTTGTACCCTTTGTTCAGGAGATTGACCATCTCCATTTACAGCGGCTAGGAAAAACCACTCATTTTGGCGCCTGTTTATTATAGACTTGTTATATAATTTTTTGCATTTACACATAGTCCATTCCGGGCAGCAGAGATGAGTTGTTTTTCCAATTTTGAAAACAGAAACAGCAGAAGACAAAATTATATGTCTAAATGGGAGATTAATGAATCTATTGATCCCACTTGTGAAGAAACGTCTTTAAGAGAGAATTTTTTTTAAATTAGAGGACTTGCTTAAACAAGAAACTAAGAATTGGTTAGACAGTGTTAATCTTCAAAAGTATTTGGATAAAAGGATGATACCAAGGGGAGTACGCATCTTTAAACCAAGTATTTTTGAAGAATATGAAGAGTATCAGAAAAATTGGGAGGCGATTTTAGATAAATGTTCCTTTTCATTGATGGAATTGGTAATTAAATTTAGAAGTGATAAGGTCAAGACATTAGTAGGCGAGATCGATAAGATTAAAGAAAGAATTGAACCATACAGCCTATCAAAGGAATTTAAAGAACGAGACCAAATAATCACTGATAAAATTATTAAATTTGAACAATCCATAACTGATTTGAAGTGTAAAAAATTTAAAAGGGATTTGGATGATTACATGAAGGGGGAAGTTAGAACTTATAAGAAAAAATCTCAAATAAATCAGACAGAACAAACTAATTTACCCAATCCAGATATTAGAAAACCTGGATGGAAAAATATAGAAGATTATCCAAATCCTTCTAGACGTCCACAGACGAGACAGAGAGGTTTTTCGGACAGCAGGAAACAGAAAAATAGAGAACTAAGCAGGGACACTAGGAAGAATGTTCAACCATCTCCCCGATATATTGATGAAGATAGACAACTAGGGGCACGCCCAAAGACAGATAACAGATGGGGGGCAGATCACTCTAGCGAATCTTTTTTAGGAGAAAGTCGTCGCAAAAACCAACAGAACAAAACACACCAACCCCAGACCCCCAAGAGAAACAGAAGCCCAAGTCTAGAGGGTGTAGAGGAGGGAAAAAGGAGAAACGTAAGAAATCTTTAAGATATCAAGAAACTAATTCAGGCCCTACAGGTATATTTAATCTGTCTAGTAAGACTTTAAATGAAAGTGAAATCTCCCTGTTAGCTAAAGGATTAAAATACTCTCCCTCAACAGAACCTAATCTTTTTGATTTGTTTGTGGACCTTAATAGGTTCATAAGGACGTTATGTAGAAAAAGGTATTTTGCACAAAAGAAAATCAATAAGATTGATGATGATCTTTCCCCGGTCCTGCTGGATGATACAGACAAACCGTTATTATCATTGCTAGAAGAATTACAACAGGAAGGTGCGACTAATGAGATCGTGTCCACCCAAAATAAGATTTTTTATATTAATAGGAAAGCATTCAAATTAAAATCAGATTTTTTCCCTATCACCTCGAAGAGCAGTAGTATTGAGTGTTTTTATAGAACAACACTTGATAATTTCAGAACCTTATGTGATAGATCAAACAAAAAATCTAATCCACGTGGGAACCTAAGCAAGAGAGAGAGGACAGCTTTAAAAAGATTAACTAGCGACACCTCAGTAATAATTAAACAGGCAGATAAGGGGGGTGTTAGTTGTCCAAAATAGGTGTGACTATATAAAAGAGGCCAACAGACAGTTGGATAATCAGTTGTTTTATCGGAAATTGACAAAGAATCCCTCTGCTGAATTCTCTGCTGAATTAGAACATCTGCTGTCATTGGCCTGCCATGATGGGGTCATATCAAGAGAGGAATTTCGATTTTTGTTTCCTTCATTTCCAGTCATTCCCATTTATTATCACTTACCCAAAATCCACAAGTCCATCACATCACCCCCTGGACGTCCTATAATTTCTTGTGTTAATTCTTTATCTTCCAATCTTTCGGCTTATGTAGATAGTTTCCTCCAGCCTCGTGTCTCTTTGTTGAGGTCTCATATACGTGATACAACTCACTTTTTGCAACTCATTCAAAAGATCAAATGGAAATCGACATATGCCTTTTTGACATTAGACGTGCAAAGCCTTTATACTAACATCCCCCATGTATTGGGATTACAGGCAATTGAAGAAAGATTAAATGCAGATGGCGACCTCACGGAGAGACATAGGAAATTTCTGTTGGACTCTATCTCATTCATTCTCCAGCACAATTTTTTTCTTTTTTCAGACACGTTTTATCTACAAGTCATGGGTACGGCCATGGGGACCAGGTTCGCACCGAGTTACGCCAACCTCTACATGGGCATGGTCGAAGACCGGCTCGTGTGGGGGGGGAGTTCTCGGGGAGCCTGGTCCTCTATGGCCGTTACATTGACGATCTGTTTATTATTTGGGATGGGGACTTTAACACGCCTCAGAGTTTTGTTTCTTTTCTCAACACTAACACGTTTAATTTGCAGTTCACTCACACCTATCATTCATCCGAAATTACCTTCCTTGATGTGACCCTAAAAGTAAATGGAGATTCTATTCAAACCTCCAACCACACTAAGGAGGTAGGAAGTGGGACCTATTTGCATTTCAATAGTTCCCACTATATGCCTTGGAAATTGAATATTCCGAAAGGACAGTTCATGCGTATTAGACGCAACTGTTCATCGGTTAGTCTATTTCAGTCACAAGCAAAAGTTATGTGGGAAACCTTCAGAGCTCGAGGTTACCCAGAATCATTATTAAAGAAAGCTTATGACGAAGTCTTATCAATGGATCGATGTGAGTTATTGGGACCTAAGTCAAAACAAGAGTCCATAAACAGTGAGAGGGATATATCGTTTATATCCACTTTTAATAACCAATCGGGGGAGATTAAATGTGTTATTAAGAGAAATTATAATGTCTTGAGATACGATATGATTTTGAAAGATTGTATTCCCATTAATCCGAAATTCACGTTTAAGAAAAATAAATCTCTTAAAACCCTACTTGCTGCCAGTTATATGAAACCTATAAAAGAACAAGAGGTGAAAAATGGATGCCAATCTTGGCTGCCAACTAAACAGAAAGGATTTTTCAAGTGTGGTAAAACGAGATGCACCACCTGTCAACATACAATAAATAAAACATTAATTTTGCCTCGAGAATGGGTACAAAAGGATTATGCCATTACAAGTTTCATTAATTGTGACTCCAGCTGGGTCATCTATTTACTGATATGTGGTTGCAACTTGAAATATGTGGGGAGAACCACCCGGCCACTTAAAGTAAGATTCATGGAGCACAGAAGGAATGTAATCAATAAAATTACTAACCACAGTGTACCTAGGCATTTTAATAAACATCATGATAGTAACCCAGCATCCCTAAAAATTATTGGACTAGAATACATTCCAATAACAAAAAGAGGGGGGATAGATTTGCTAGATTGTGTAAGCAAGAGATTTATTGGACCTTTCAATTAAACACACTACATCCACAAGGTCTGAATGAGTCTTTAGAACTTAATACAATACTTGATTGATTCTGTTATTACACTTCTTTTGATTATTGATAAAATTGATGCCTATTAGTGAGAAGTTCCATTCATTTTTAAGTTAGTACAATCCTAGTTTAGTGCTTTTCCAAATTTTAAATTCACATTTGGGAATGGACCTATGTGTTTTATATGAGTCTTTCCGATTTTGGCTATAATGTGGAATGAACAGTCACCAATTTTGATAATTGATATGCCGTCCCCTTCATCCAGATGGTTGTCCAGTAATAACATACACCGGGTTGAGATTGCCTTGTTGTTATGGAAACCGTCACTACTGGTGACTATATCTATAATTGATAAATATTCCTTTAATTATAAGTAGGTTTTATTACAGTCCTCTGATATGTTGTGAGAATCAGTATAAAGGTATAATATGAGGTGACGATTCCGTTGTTAGAGAAAACGGGTCACTTCCGATATGAGAGATAAACAGCTATTAGTTAAGCACATTAGGATGTGCCGGGCCTGTTGCTATAGGAACAGGTGACTTCCGGTAAACGTGCGTGTAGCCGAAGCGTCTCCACCGATAATCATGTTTCCTGTTTTCTTGCTGTTACTTAGCAACGAGTGTTTCAGGAAGTGACGGCTCCGTAGTCATGGGAGCGGTACACTTCCTAGGTTGTAGACCCATGTGACACATAAGCAGGGCGGGACATGCGGATTGACAGATGGCTGTCCCTACGAGTAGACAGCACTACAGGAAGTCGTCTTGAGTAGTGTCATGTGATCGGTGACACGATCACATGACTGATAATTGGGAATTTAATAAATTAGTTTTTTCCAAGTGATCCGTGATTAGTTTTATAAATATCAGCAAATGTGTGTTTTTATTTAGTAGTCTCTGCTGTTTCTGTATTCTTAAATGTTTGAAATTCTGATGCCAGATCTTAATTAATTGTTCATGCTAATTGACTGATGACATCATTTCCCCTATAAAAAGGGGTAAATTCTGACCATCACATTACCCTTTGAGAAAGCTGCCTGGAGCGGCGAAACGCGTAAGGGAACACTGCTCCTGACCATTGGACGTTATTCAAGACAGCTCCGTTAGGTTCTCAACCCAGGACCTCCCATCTTATGCTATATGTGAACCAGGATCCCGAATCCAACTTGGTCTAAGTAAAGAAAATTTCCCAGGATTCATCTACAAACGGAACACAGCGTGCTGGACATTAAGGTGTCAATTAAAACGGACTGTGAACCAGAATCCATTCCACAGATAAAGACCCGGATCCGGATCCATGCATTGGAACACCTGATGGGTAATTAATTACACTGGTCTTGGTGAAAATTAGACCTGGTGTCCAATCATTATCATATGGACCCTAGCCTTAATAAGGTTATTGCTGAGGAGCCTATTATATGTCCATTAATTGGTCTAAGAGCATTTTTAATAATTTTATTTACATTTGACATGTCAGTCTGTTTTAAGGAATACATTCTTATATCTTTAGCATCAGTTGTATTAGCGCTGTAATATATTCATTTTTTTGTACCCTTTGTTCAGGAGATTGACCATCTCCATTTACAGCGGTTAGGAAAAACCACTCATTTTGGCGCCTGTTCATTATATACTTGTTATATAATTTTTTAAATATTTTCAGAGTGTATAGTGGATAGAGAGCTTTTCACTTTTTAATTTATGAACAGTAGCAGCTACTGGCTGGCTAAATTTATCTCTAATTCCTCACCCTTATAGTGGAAATACCACGGAGGCCCGGCGTCTACTCCCGGACCGTTGGCATAGCAACCGTGACCGGAAGTGACGTAACATCTTAAATGGCCAATGAACGTTCCCGAGCCGTCGCCATAGTGACGCGGCTCGGAGTATGTGGCTTGTCACCCCCATGTAACTGACGGAGGCTTATCTCCCCCCATCCATCACCATGACGACGCGGCCCTATTAGCCGTGTCCTCGGCCGGGTAGCTTGATCTTGTGTGCGAGGCATACATGTCACTTCCGGCCGGTGCCCATGGAAACCCCAGCTAACTTGTCCTTCACGGGCGGATGTTCAAGGAAGGACGGGTAGCTTGATCTTGTATGCGAGGTATACATGTCACTTCCGGCCGGTCCCCATGGAAACCCCAGCTAACTCGTCCTTCACGGACGGATGTTGTAATTATGTGAGCAGCAGTGTGTGCATAATTTTGGGCCGGTAACCATGGCAACCACATAAAGCTAAAAATGCTTAAATACTCTCTATTTTACACTCAAATATTTTTAATGTGTATATGACACAATGGCAACTTTTCTGAATACCTACTTATATCTGATTAAGCCAGCAGACAACAAATAGACAGATCATGTATGATTCATAGTAATAAATAGTATACTGACAGTATTCACAAGGCTAGGTCACAAATATTAAGCCATTACACCACATGTAGGGGACCTAGTGGTTTGTACTTAAAGGCTCTTGATATCAATCATTTATTATGAAAATCTGAATCAACCAAACAATTTAGTTGCTAACAGGCTTAAAATCACTAACAACTGGATACATCGGGAAAGAAGTTTTTTCTCCAAGTAAAGAGAGGACAGGAATGATAAATTGAATTAAATATGTATATTGTAGCTTGGTGCCTAGTAATTTCAGATTACTACATAGGAATCTGAGTCAGCCGAACAATAATAATGAAATATTTCTGTGACTGACAAACTTAAAGACACCTGAAAATTAGAACAGAGACAACTCAATGTGTAGAAGAGGAAATTTTGGTCCAGAGAGAATAGGAGTGGTAAACTGAATTAAATAAGAATATTAGGCTTAGTCCTTATAAAAAGGAAGGGAATTCGTATTTATTTATTTATGATAAATTATTAGTGGAAAGATGTAAATCCACAATGTTTAGTCTTTATATTAAATAATCATATTCAGTTCCATTGCCTCATTGAGGCCATCTGGGTGTATAGAGCCCATCCTAAACATTCAGTAAACCTCCTGTCGGTACAGTTTTTTTAAACGATCGCCTCCCCTATTCGTCAAGGGAATATGTTCTATCCCTATTATTTTGAGGCTTTTAGGGTCGCCATTATGATGGTCATTAAAATGTTGGGAGACACTATGTTTAGATACTCGGTTTAAAATGTTCCTACGATGCTCGAGAAATCTAGTACGAAGTTTTCTGGTGGTGCGGCCTTCATAATAAAGACCACAACCACACTGTAGGATATACACAACGTATGTTGAATTACAGTTGATATGACTTCTAATCTTGTATTGTTTTTCCCCTTTATCGTTTTTTACTTTCTGTGTTTTCTCTATATACTGACATGTAATGCATCTAGTGCTGCCGCATCTATAAAAACCCATTGTTGGAGAAAGCCAAGGATCTTTACTGAAGGTTGTTTTTTTCTCAGGCCTCAAGTGGCTGGGAGCCAGGGAGTTCTTTAAGGATCGTCCCTTCCGAAAGATGAATGTGGGTTTAATTGGGAGAACATCCCTTAATAAATTATCTTGTTTTAATATACTGTAATTTTTCTTGATTATAGATTTTATCTTAGGGCAATAATCGTTATAAGTAGTGATAAAAGCTATATGGTATTCTTTATCTTTTTCAAAATTAATATTTGGTTTCTTTTCTTTGGATAATAGTAGATCTCTATCTATCTCTCTCACCTCTTCTGATGTTTTGTGTAATAAGGATGTAGGATACCCCCGGTGTTCAAAGGACTCTACCATGTGTTTGGCTTGAGGTTCAAACAGCTTTAAATCAGAACAATTTCTTCTAAGACGTATCAATTGGCTCCGGGGTATGCTTTTTTTCCAGGGTGGGTTATGTGCACTAGAAAAATGGAGATAGGCATTTGATCCTACCTCCTTAGTATAATTGGTGGTATGTATTTGTCCATCACATGCCTCTAAGTTCAAATCCAAAAAGTTAATAGAGTGCGGGTGATACTGGTGCGTGAATTTTAAATTATAAGAGTTCTGATTAAGTGAATTAACAAATGCTTGTGCCGAAAGTGCATCCCCATCCCAAATAATAAATAAATCGTCAATGTACCTGCCATAGAGGACCAGGGCCGCGCCATGCCGGCCGCCCCACACATGTTGGTCCTCGAATTGACCCATGTAAAGGTTGGCGTAGCTAGTCGCAAACCTGGTCCCCATGGCGGTACCCAGAATTTGTAAGTAGTGTGAGTCCAAAAACAAAAATAATTATGACGTAATATAAATGAAATAGAATCTATAATACATTTTTGATGGCTATCAGTAAGATCTCCATCTTGATTAAGACGGCTGGATATAGCTGACAACCCTTTTTGGTGCGGGATGTTTGAATACAGACTCTGTACATCCATGGTGAGAAAAGCATATGAATCTTTCCATTTGATACCTGAGATTAGTGACAAAAAGTGGGTGGTATATTTAACGTGAGATCGAAGAAAAGAAACCCGTGGCTGTAAGTGTGAATCAACATAAAACGAAAGATTTGAAGTGAGGGAGTGAATACCTGAAATAATAGGACGCCCGGGGGGTGAAGTGAGGGATTTGTGTATTTTGGGGAGGTGGTAGTAAATGGGGATGACTGGATGTTCTATATAAAGAAACCGGAATTCTTCTTTGGAGATGATCTTCGAGGTCACCGCATTGTCTAATAGTTCTAAGAGTTCAGATAGAAATTCCTTGGTGGGGTCTTTTGGTAATTTGATATAAGTGCAGGGATCTTCTAACTGTCTTTTTGCCTCTGCTATATAGTCAGTTCTGTTTTGAATTATGAGGCCACCCCCCTTATCTGCCTCTTTGATGATAATAGTGGTGTCCTTAGTCAGATTGGTAAGAGCTTTTCTTTCCTGTTTACTAAGGTTAGATTTATATTTCTGGGGCTGAGAGTCGCTACAGAGTTTTTTGAAATCTTCTAGTGTGGTCTTGTAAAACATGTCCACACTAGATCCTTTAGCTTTGATTGGATAAAATTCAGATTTTTGTTTGAAATGTGTCCTAGATACAGATGTGTCCACTATTACCTTTCTGAAAAAAGTATCATGGCCTGCCGTTCATGGCACGAGATATGCTTTCCTCTTAAGATATACACGGCAAGCCATGTGTATCTCCTCTGAAATATAGTGCAGTACCACTTTTCAGACAGCAGGTGGCATTTTCAGAAACTGAGCAAGCAGAAAGTCTGATAAAGAGATTCTAGAGGGAGTAGTTCAGACCTGATTCTAGCAGCATTTTATTTGCAAATGGGCAAAACCATGGGGGTCATTCCGAAATGATTGCACGCTAGGTTGTTTTGCAGCGGTGCGATCAGGTCGAAACTGCACATGCGTATGCACCTCAATGCGCATGTGCGTCGTACAGGTACAAAGCGGATCATTGCTGAGCAATGGATTTAACGAAGAATCGTTTCGCACAGCAGATCGCAAGGAGATTGACAGGAAGAGGGCATTTGTGGGTGGCAACTGAACGCTTTCTGGGAGTGTTTGGAAAAACGCAGGCGTGTCCAAGCGTTTGCAGGGCAGGTGTCTGACGTCAATTCCGGACACGAACAGGCTAAAGTGTTTGCCCCGAATTTACATCAGACACCCACCCTGCAAACGCATAGACACACCTGCGTTTTTCCAAACACTCCCAGAAAATTGTCAGTTGACATCCACAAATGTTTTCTTCCAGTCAATCTCCTTGCGATTGTCTGTGTGAATGGATTCTTCATTAAATCCATTGCTCAGCAACGATCCGCTTTGTACCTGTGCGACGCGCCTGCGTATTGCGGGGCACACACATGCGCAGTTATGTCCTGATCGCAGCGCAGAGAAACAGCCTAGCGTGCAATCAGGCCTGCATGACCTCCATGGTTTTGCCCATCTGCTAACAAAATTGCAGCTATGGGGTGTCATTCCGAGTTGATCGTAGCCCTGCAAAATTTTGCAGGGCTACGATCAGGAACAGAGACATGCGGGGGATGCCCAGCACAGGGCCAGTCCACCCCGCAGGTCAGTTACGCCCCCCCCCCTGCAGAAGTGCAAAAGCATTGCACAGCGGCGATGCTTTTGTACTTCTGGAGTAGCTCCCGGCGAGCGCAGCTTTAGCGTGCTGGCCGGGAGCTACTCATTACTACACGACCCGCAGCGGCTGGTCAGCAGCAGTGATCGGGTCAGAATGACCCCCATGAGCCGTGTGTGCAGGGCAATTTATCGATCATGCACACGGGAATATTAGCTGCAGCAGCTAATTGTGAAGTATTAATATTTTTCCAATACATCTCTCATACTAACTTCCAACATGTACCTGGCTCAATGTTGCCTATATGTTTAAAAAAATCTTTTTCCTTGTGGTTGATAATGTGCTGATGAAGAGTTCATACAAACTCCACACAGAGATTCAATATAGAAATTATGATACTAACTAAAAGGCACTATTGATACTTGTCATTTTTTGCAATTGTTTGGTGGTTAAGGTGTGAGTAGAGAGAATTTTTGGTATTTCAATACCACATATATTTCACTGGGATCCGGTCTAAAGATCGACAGTGTCTGCCATACAAGTGGGTTCTGCGTCTGTCTGCCACAAATCGGTCCAGCGCTGAGGCTGTGTTGCCATAATAAGTCACTGGGTGCTCTGTCTGCCATACACGTGGGTGCTGCACCTGTCTGCCACAAATCAGTCCAGTGCTGGGGCTGTGCTGCCTTAATAAGTCACTGGGTGCTCTGTCTGCCATACAAGTGGGTGCTGTGCCTGTCTGCCACAAATCAGTCCAGTGCTGGGGCTGGCTGTGCTCCATAATAAGTCATTCAGTCTGCCATACAAGCGGGTGAAGAAACATGAGACCCGGGGCCTGAGCAGCCATAAGGCTGCAGCCTGGATGGCTGAGTCCTGGGGGGGGGGGGGGGGGCAGCACCGGTCCAATAGACGCTTATGCTCTACCTACTACTGAAAGCTGCAGATTCAATGCAGACAGCATGGAAGACGGCCCTTTAAAAATGGCAGCTGCCTTCTAGGAGACAGATGCTAGAGGTATTACTAGACCATTACCCAGCGCTACCCAGAATGAGCATGTAACCCCCTGGCACTGAGCATGTAACCCCCTGGCACTAAACATGTAACCCCTATGGCAACAAGCGTATGTAACCCCTGGCAACGAGCATATAACCCCTGGCAACGAGCATGTGACCGGGTCCAACTTCCGGTCAGCAGAATCATGGATGCTGGTGGCTTCTCCTCCCACCTCTAGCCACCAACAGCACCGTGGGCAGCAACATGGACATCTGTATGTGCAGGGCAATTTATCCATCAGGCACACAGGAATATTAGCAGCGGCAGCTAATTGTGTAGTATTAATATATCTCCAATACATCTCTCATATTACAGTAACTTCCATATAGGTACCTGGCTCTCTCATCCCAGCAGCCGGGCAAACTTCACACAGATATTTGATATGGAAATTATGATACTAATTAAAAGGCACTATTGATACTTGTCATTTTTTGCAATTGTTTGGTGGTTAAGGTGTGAGTATAGAGAAGCCAATTCTCTCAAAGTGTTGTAACGAGGTAATACAGCTCTGAGAGATTTTTGGGTATTTCAATACCGCATACTGCATATTTCACTATAATAATACATTGGATTACTGTATCAAAAAGTTTATGATTACAATTTTTACATGTCGCCATGTCGCTTTGTGAGATGATCTTTTTTAATTGTGAATATTAAAAGTTATATTTTATTAATCATTTTTGACAAGTGTGCCCCAGGACAGATTTAAAGTCTCCTTTTGTCTTTACCTCCTATGTAAAGATTTTCCATTTATACAGTTTATTGTACTATTTTTTCTGGGAGCACCACAAACCAAGTGCCAGGAGTATTTGTCCTTTTACAGTGCATGTGCTACTTTGTGAGTAAGAGACTGAACAAAAGTCTCAATACAACATCAATTAGCATTAACATAAGGCAGGGGGGAGGGCAAATGGAAACCTAATTAGTTGTCTGTCTTGGGACGGTGCACTGGGCCTGATGTACTAAGCTTAAAGTTTATTGAACTATTTTTTCTGGGCGCACCACCAACCAAGTGCCAGGAGTATTTGACTCTTTATTGCCTTTATGTTGGTTTTTTGAATTTCTAACTAATCATAGTGCGGTTTTAAAAACCTCTCTTTTTACCTATCTAATTAATATGCATGTGACCTGAGCATTGTGTCGCAATAAAGAACACTACAAATACACCATTGTACACTCATTATAATGTGTGGAGTTTGTATATTCTACCCGTACTTGAGTGGGCTTCCTCCGGGTACTCCGGTTTCCTCCCACAATCCCAAAATATAGTGATAGGTTAATTGGTTCCTAACAAAATGAACCCTTGTGCAAATGTGTGTGTGTACGTGTGGTAGGGAATATAGAGTGTAAGCTCCACTTGGGCAGGGACTGATGTGAATGGCTGAATATTCTCTGTAAAGCGCTGTGGAATATGTGTGCGCTATATAAATTACTGGTAATAATGTAAGACACATACACCTAGACATCAGATGAGTACAGATATCACCACCCCTGAAACTACATAATACTACCATCAGCCTGGACAGCTCATTATATACCGGCTGTTCCCAAATCAGGAAACAACTATTCACAGCATCAAATGGTTGACATGGAAATGGTCAACACACACACATATGGTCAACACAAGGTTTTTGGAACTTTTTCATATTTTTTTACTTTTTCCATCCTTGTCTATCCCTGTCACAAATCATAACCTTTAGTATCCTTGTAGTGAGCAAAGCATTTAATGCACGTCTGAGCACCAAGCATTGGGGGTCATTCTAAGTTGATCACTCGCTAGCCAATTGTAGCAGCCGTGCAAATGCTATGCCGCCGCCCACTGGGGAGTGTATTTTAGCTTAGCAGAAGTGCGAACGCATGTGCAGCAGAGCTCTGCAAAAACAGTTTGTGCAGTTTCTGAGTAGCTCTGACCCTACTCAGCGCTTGCGATCACTTCAGCCTATTCCTGTCCAGATTTGACATCACACATCCACCCAGCGAATGCCCGGCCACGCCTGCATTTTTTCAGACACGCCTGCGTTTTTCCAAACATTCCCTGAAAACGGTCAGTTGACACTCAGAAACGCCCCCTTCCTGTCAATCTTCTAGCGGGCGCCAGTGTGAAGGAAAACTTTGCTAGAATCTGTGCAAAACCACAAAGGGCTATGTACCCGTACGTCGCGCATGCGCATTGCGGGACATATGCATGCACAGAAATGCAGATTTTAAGCCTGATCGCTGTGCTGCGAACAACGGCAGCTAGCGATCAACTTGGAATGACCCCCTTTATGCAGCTCTGTGTGTTCTCCCCTCCCCCAACAGAATGACAACAATCAGGCACAGTGAACACAGCTCAAGCAATTCCCATCCTCCTCCCTCCCCGATCAAAGCAGTGGCAGCTCTGTGTGATAGCAATTACTTTACACAGTCACAGTGCACACAAAATAACTAATATTTTTTAAATGGACGAATGGGAAAGAATTATGCTGCGCTATGTAAGAAACTGTAAATAAATAGTTATGATGCTATATTTCTAAAACTGGAACCAGACTTCAACAGTGATTATGTGGCTGATAGGTACTGTATATCCCAAGTACATAGATGTTCAGTTGTCGCAATGGTGCAGCGATTAAGATCCTGCATGCAGGATAAATCTAGTCAGATCGCCTCTCAGGGCCAGTGTTCACTGGCCCTGACAGATCGCTCAGCACACATCGCTGACACATTGTTGTGCAGCGCTGTGTGCTGAGCAATCTTGCTGAGTGATCTAGCATCGCTTAGATCGCTCAGCACAGTCACCCCATGTGTACTGTGTAGGCCCTTTTATACAGTAGATGCTGTGATGCCCACTCCCTACTCTCCTCTAAGGAATGGCACAGGCTCCCCTCACAGACAAGAGTGCATTTCCTGAGCATTTTACATTATTTGACCAGTTATGAAGGAAGTTGAATCAATTATATTTTTAAATACCGTATTTGTTTATTGCAAGGAACAAGAAATGTATAAAAAAAACTTTTGATATTGTAGCTGCATAGACTAAAGTTAGAAGCTGAAAACACTTAAATTGGAATTGAATTATTCATTTCAAATCCCAGGCCATCCCCCAGACAGGATATATGCTATCTATACTCTCCAAGGAATCTACTACAAAGGCCTCACACACTGAGATTTTCACACCTACTGTACACAATTAGGAATTGGACGCTAATGCTATGGCATGATTGCTACTTTCCTGTGTTCAATTGGCCACTCACTGTAGTCTGTAAACAGATCTTTATTAATATGGGGTAATATGCTCTTTATTGTAAAGCTCCTTTATGGAGAATGTTTTTTAGCTTGTGTTTTGCTGTGTGGCTGCTAACATTACAATAAACTATAGTCAGATGGAGAGAGAAAGTGAGACAGTCATGTGAGAGAGATAAAGTCTAGGAGAAAGAAAATTAGAGGGTGGTAGACAATGAGAGACAGAGTTAGGGGAGTGCAATAGAGTCAGGAGGAGAGAGCGACAAAGTCATGGGACAGAGACACAGAGAGATAGTTTAGGGGAAAGAGATAGAGTCAAGAAGAGAGCAATAGAGTTAGAGGGAGAAAGACAAAGTTTGATAGAGAGACAAAGTGAGAGAGTCATGTGAGATAGATAGTCAGAGGGAGAGAGATAAAGTCTAGGATAAAGAAAATTAGAGGGTGGTAGACACTGAGAGACAGTCAGGGGGAGAGCGATAGAGTCGGGAGTAGTGAGCGACAAATTCAGGGGTCAGAGACACAGAGAGATAGTTAAAGGGAGAGAGATAGAGTCAAGGAGAGAGAGAGAGAGTGATAGAGTTAGAGGGAGAGAGACAAAGTTTGATGGAGAGACAAAGTGAGACAGAGTCATGTGAGAGAGATTGTCAGAGGGAGAGAGATAAAGTCTAGGAGAAAGAAAATCAAAGGGTGGGAGACACTGAGAGACAGAGTTAGGGGAAGAGCGAAAGAGTTAGGAGGAGGGAGTGACAAATTCAGGGGACAGAGACATAGAGAGATAGTTAAGGGGAGAGAGATAGAGTCAAGGAGAGAGAGTGATAGAGTAATAGGGAGAGAGACAAAGTTTGATGGAGATAAAGAGTCATATGAGAAATAGTCAGGGAGAGAGAGATAAAGTCTAGAAGAAAGTAAATCAGAGGGTGGGAGACACTGAGAGACAGAGTCTGGGGGAGAGCGATAGAGTCAGGAGGAGATAGTGACAAATTCAGGGGACAGAGACACAGATAGTTAAGGGGAGAGAGATAGAGTAAAGGAGAGAGAGTGATAGAGTTAGAGGGAGAGATATAGTCAGATGGAGAGAGACACTGAGACAGAGTCATGTGAGAGAGACAGAGTCAGAGGGAAGGCGATAAAGTCTAGGAGAAAGAAAATCAGAGGGTGGGAGACACAGAGACAGAGTTAGGGGGAGAGCGATAGAGTCAGGAGTAGAGAGTGACAAAGTCAGGGGACAGACACAGAGAGATAATTAAGGGGAGAGAGATAGAGTTAGAGGGAGAGAGAAAGTCAGATGGAGAGAGAAAGTGAGACAGAGTCATGTGAGAGAGATAGAGTCAGGGGAGAGAGATAAAGTCTACTTGCAAGACAAAATCAGAGGTTGGGAGGTACAGAGACAGAGTCAGGGGGAGAGCGATAGAGTCAGGAGGAGAGAGCGACAAAGTCATGGGACAGAGAGACAGTAAAGAGGAGAGAGATAGAGTCAAGGAGAGAGAGAGTTAGATGGAGAGAGACAAAGTGAGACAGAGTCATGTGAGAGAGATAAAGTCAGAGGGAGAGAGATAAAGTCTAGGAAAAAGAAAATTAGAGGGTGGTAGACACTGAGAGACAGAGTCAGGGGCAGAGCGATAGAGTCAGGAGGAGAGATCAAACAAATTCAGGGGACAGAGATAGTTAAAGGGAGAGAGATAGAGTCAAGGAGAGAGAGCGACAGAGTTAGAGGGAGAGAGACAAAGTTTGATGGAGAGACAAAGTGAGATAGTCATGTGAGAGAGATAGTCAGAGGGAGAGAGATAAAGTCTAGGAGAAAGAAAATCAAAGGGTGAGAGACAGAGTCAGGGGGAGAGCGATAAAGTTAGGAGAAGAGAGTGACAAATTCAGGGGACAGAGACATAGAGAGATAGTTAAGGGGAGAGAGAGAGAGTCAAGGAGAGATAGTGATAGAGTTATAGGGAGAGAGACAAACTTTGATGGAGATAGTCGGGGAGAGAGATAAAGTCTAGGAGAAAGAAAATGAGAGGGTGGGAGACACTGAGAGACAGAGTCAGGGGGAGAGCGATAGAGTCAGGAGGAGACAGCAACAAATTCAGGGGACAGAGACACAGAGATAGTGAAGGGGAGAGATAGATTAAAGGAGAGAGAGCGATAGAGTTAGAGGGAGAGAGACAGTCAGATGGCGAGAGACACTGAGACAGTCATGTGAGAGAGAGTCATGGGGAAGGAGATAAAGTCTAGGAGAAAGAAAATCAGAGGGTGGGAGACACAGAGACAGCAGATCGCAAGGAGATTGACAGGAAGAGGGCATTTGTGGGTGGCAACTCAACATTTTCTGGGAGTGTTTGGAAAAACGCAGGCATGTCCAAGCGTTTGCAGGGCAGGTGTCTGACGTCAATTCCGGACACGAACAGCCTAAAGTGATTGCCCCGAATTTACGTCAGACACCCACCCTGCAAATGCATGGACACACCTGCGTTTTACCAAACACTCCCAGAAAACGTTCAGTTGACATCCACAAATGTTTTCTTCCAGTCAATCTCCTTGCAATTGTCTGTGCGAATGGATTCTTCATTAAATCCATTGCTCAGCAACGATCCACTTTGTACCCGTGCGACGCGCCTGCGTATTGCGGTGCACACGCACGCGCAGTTATGACCTGATCGCAGCGCAGCGAAAAAACCTAGCGTGCGATCAGGTCTGCATGACCCCCATGGTTTTGCCCATCTGCTAACAAAATTGCGGCTATGGGGGGGGTCATTCTAAGTTGATCGTAGCCCTGCAAAATTTTGCAGGGCTACGATCAGGAACAGAGACATGCATGGGGATGCCCAGCACAGGGCTAGTCCGCCCCGCAGGTCAGTTCCGCCCCCCTTTCCCCCGCAGAAGTACAAAAGCATTGCACAGCGGCAATGCTTTTGTACTTCAGGAGTAGCTCCCGGCCAGCGCAGCTTTAGCGTGCTGGCCGGGAGCTAATCATCGCTACACGCCCCGCAGCGGCTGGTCAGCAGCAGCGATCGGGTCAGAATGACCCCCATGAACCATATGTGCAGGCCAATTTATCCATCATGCACACGGGAATATCAGCTGTAGCAGCTAATTGTGAAGTATTAATATTTTTCCAATACATCTCTCATACTAACTTCCTACATGTACCTGGCTCAATGTTGCCTATATGTTTGAAAAAATCTTTTCCCTTATGATTGATAATGTGCTGATGAAGAGTTCATACAAACTCCACACAGAGATTCGATATGGAAATTATGATGCTAACTAAAAGGCACTATTGATACTTGTCATTTTTTGCAATTGTTTGGTGGTTAAGGTGTGAGTAGAGAGAATTTTTGGTATTTCAATATCGCATATATTTCACTGGGATCCGGTCTGAAGATCGACAGTGTCTGCCATACAAGTGGGTGCTGCATCAGGGGCAGAGCGATAGAGTCAGGAGGAGAGATCAAACAAATTCAGGGGACAGAGATAGTTAAAGGGAGAGAGATAGAGTCAAGGAGAGAGAGCGACAGAGTTAGAGGGAGAGAGACAAAGTTTGATGGAGAGACAAAGTGAGATAGTCATGTGAGAGAGATAGTCAGAGGGAGAGAGATAAAGTCTAGGAGAAAGAAAATCAAAGGGTGAGAGACAGAGTCAGGGGGAGAGCGATAAAGTTAGGAGAAGAGAGTGACAAATTCAGGGGACAGAGACATAGAGAGATAGTTAAGGGGAGAGAGAGAGAGTCAAGGAGAGATAGTGATAGAGTTATAGGGAGAGAGACAAACTTTGATGGAGATAGTCGGGGAGAGAGATAAAGTCTAGGAGAAAGAAAATGAGAGGGTGGGAGACACTGAGAGACAGAGTCAGGGGGAGAGCGATAGAGTCAGGAGGAGACAGCAACAAATTCAGGGGACAGAGACACAGAGATAGTGAAGGGGAGAGATAGATTAAAGGAGAGAGAGCGATAGAGTTAGAGGGAGAGAGACAGTCAGATGGCGAGAGACACTGAGACAGTCATGTGAGAGAGAGTCATGGGGAAGGAGATAAAGTCTAGGAGAAAGAAAATCAGAGGGTGGGAGACACAGAGACAGCAGATCGCAAGGAGATTGACAGGAAGAGGGCATTTGTGGGTGGCAACTCAACATTTTCTGGGAGTGTTTGGAAAAACGCAGGCATGTCCAAGCGTTTGCAGGGCAGGTGTCTGACGTCAATTCCGGACACGAACAGCCTAAAGTGATTGCCCCGAATTTACGTCAGACACCCACCCTGCAAATGCATGGACACACCTGCGTTTTACCAAACACTCCCAGAAAACGTTCAGTTGACATCCACAAATGTTTTCTTCCAGTCAATCTCCTTGCAATTGTCTGTGCGAATGGATTCTTCATTAAATCCATTGCTCAGCAACGATCCACTTTGTACCCGTGCGACGCGCCTGCGTATTGCGGTGCACACGCACGCGCAGTTATGACCTGATCGCAGCGCAGCGAAAAAACCTAGCGTGCGATCAGGTCTGCATGACCCCCATGGTTTTGCCCATCTGCTAACAAAATTGCGGCTATGGGGGGGGTCATTCTAAGTTGATCGTAGCCCAGCAAAATTTTGCAGGGCTACGATCAGGAACAGAGACATGCATGGGGATGCCCAGCACAGGGCTAGTCCGCCCCGCAGGTCAGTTCCGCCCCCCTTTCCCCCGCAGAAGTACAAAAGCATTGCACAGCGGCAATGCTTTTGTACTTCAGGAGTAGCTCCCGGCCAGCGCAGCTTTAGCGTGCTGGCCGAGAGCTAATCATCGCTACACGCCCCGCAGCGGCTGGTCAGCAGCAGCGATCGGGTCAGAATGACCCCCATGAACCATATGTGCAGGCCAATTTATCCATCATGCACACGGGAATATCAGCTGTAGCAGCTAATTGTGAAGTATTAATATTTTTCCAATACATCTCTCATACTAACTTCCTACATGTACCTGGCTCAATGTTGCCTATATGTTTGAAAAAATCTTTTCCCTTATGATTGATAATGTGCTGATGAAGAGTTCATACAAACTCCACACAGAGATTCGATATGGAAATTATGATGCTAACTAAAAGGCACTATTGATACTTGTCATTTTTTGCAATTGTTTGGTGGTTAAGGTGTGAGTAGAGAGAATTTTTGGTATTTCAATATCGCATATATTTCACTGGGATCCGGTCTGAAGATCGACAGTGTCTGCCATACAAGTGGGTGCTGCATCTGTCTGCCACAAATCGGTCCAGTGCTGAGGCTGTGTTGCCATAATAACATACTTGCCTACCTGACCCGCTCCATGAGGGAGAAAATGCTCTGTTCCTGGACTTTCCTGGTAATGTATGATTGCCATCACCTGTGGTGAGCTAGATAATTGATAAGAAAGGTGTTTCACCACAGGTGATGGCAATCACACATTACCAGGAAAGTCCAGGAACAGAGCATTTTCTCCCTCATGGAGAGGGTCAGGTAGGCAAGTATGCATAATAAGTAACCGGGTGCTCTGTCTGCCATACAAGTGGGTGCTGTGCCTGTCTGCCACAAATCAGTCCAGTGCTTGGGCTGTGCTGCCATAATAAGTAACCGGGTGCTCTGTCTGCCATACAAGTGGGTGCTGTGCCTGTCTGCCACAAATCAGTCCAGTGCTTGGGCTGTGCTCCATTATAAGTCACTGGGTGCTCTGCCTGCCATACAAGTAGGTGAAGAAACATGAGACCCAGGGCCTGATCAGCCATAAGGCTGCAGTCTGGATGGCTGAGTCCTGGGGCTGGGGGAGGCGCAGCAGCGGCACAATAGATGCTTAGGATCTACCTACTACTGGAAGCTGCAGATTCCATGCAGACAGCATGGAAGACGGCCCTTCTAGGAGACAGATGCCAGGGGTATTACTAGACCAGAGGTTCTCAAACTCGGTCATCAGGACCCCACACAGTGCATGTTTTGCAGGTAACCCAGCAGGTGCACAGGTGTATTAATTACTCACCGACACATTTTACAAAGTCCACAGATGGAGCTAATTATTTCACTTGTGATTCTGTGAGGAGACCTGCAAAACATGCACCGTGTGGGGTACTGAGGACTGAGTTTGAGAACCTGTGTACTAGACCATTACCCAGCGCTACCCAGAATGAGCATGTAACCTCCTGGTACTAAGCATGTAACCCCTATGGCAACAAGCATATGTAACCCCAGGCAACGAGCATGTAACCCCTGGCAACGAGCAAGTGACCAGGTCCGACTTCCGGTCAGCAGAATCACAGATGCCGATGGCTTCTCCTCCCACCTCTAGCCACCAACAGCACCGTGGGCAGCAACATGGACATCTATATGTGCAGGGCAATTTATCCATCAGGCACACGGGAGTATCAGCAGCGGCAGCTAATTGTGAAGTATTAATATATCTCCAATACATGTGGGAGTGCCAGTAGTGTCTTCGGTGCAGAGGTGCAGGTGGTGTAATCAGTGCAGGAGTGCTGGCAGTATCCCCAGCGCAGGGGTGCCAGCAGTGTCAGCAGTCAGGGGTGCCGGCAGTGTGGGAGTGCCGGAAGTGTCCTCGGTGCAGAAGTGCTGGCAGTGTCGGCAGTGTAGGAGGTGTCCTCAGTGCAGGAGTGCTGGCAGTATCCCCAGTGCAGTTGTGCCGGCAGTGTCCTCAGTGCAGGAGTGTCGGCAGTGTGGGAGTGCCAGAAGTGTCCTCGGTGCAGGGGTGTCGGCAGTGCCGGCAGTATGCTCAGTGCAGGGGTGCCGGTGACTTACTTACCTGCTGCAATGTTTTCAACCTGTTCGGTCCTAGCTCTGACGTCAAACACTCGCCCTGGACACACTTGCGTTTCTCTCACCATGCCTGCGTTTTTCTTACCACTCCCCGAAAACGGCTGCAAACGGTGAGTTGCCCAGGAACGCCCTCCGCCTGTCAATCTTCGTGCGATTGGTGCTGCGATCGCTTTTTTCGGTCCCAGCGTCATTGCCCGGCGATGGCCATGCGTGCACATAGCAGCCGCCGCACATGCGCAGCACAGACCCGATTGCAGCTGTGCGAACGACGACATGCTGCGATCGAGTCGTAATGACCCCCTAAGTCCAGACCTACTTAGAAACTGCACAACATTTTTTACCATAGCAGGCCTGCACAAGCGATTGCAGCTTTGCTATGGGAAAAAACCAACCCTCATAGGTGGAGATTAGATGATTGCACGGGCTGCAAAAAGCAGCTTCGTGCGATCAACTCGTAATGAGGCCCTTTATTTGGAAATATTTTATCATTGCAAAATCTTATATGTTCTTTTACTCTCTAGCACTAAGGTTTTTCTTAACTTATTATTTAATTTCACTTTAGACTTCATTCACCTCTGTGCTATGAGCAACATATAGTAACATCCCCCAGCCAGGATAAAATCTGTACCCCCCAAGGAGTCTACTTCAAAGGCCTCTCACACTGTGATTTTCACACCTACACAATTAGCAATTACACTCTAAAGCTGGCCATACATCACAACGACCTGATTACAGTGTCTATTTAACAGCAATGTTGGTGGAAAGCTACGTTACGTGATGCACTGGACACCCAGTGGTGAAACTATGAATTGTCATGAATTGTCACAGCACAACATGATGGCCCAACAACAAAAGGAATTCATGTCATGCCAAATTTACTGCCATGGCACTCTTTTCAGAAAGGTAATAGTGGACACATCTGTATATCGAATATTTTCTGTGGAGACTTTGGTGAACTTGTATTTAGTTCCTCCAAAATCTAAAGAGCTAATTTGTCACCTTGATCCAACAGAATCGGCATAGCTGCTTCTTCATTCTTCTTTAGAGTGGATTTGGCAAAAAATCTTTTACGGCATAATGTCCGTATATACCTATTTAATTCCACAAAAAGGTTAAATATATTTGGAGTAGATGAGGGGGAAAATTTTAAACCCCTATTAAGGAGGGTAATTTCTGCATCTGTTAGTACTTTTGAAGAAAGATTAAATATAGGGGATTTTGACTTGTCCCTATTTTTGTTATTTTTGTATTGTTTTAATTTCTTGAGTTTTTCTTTTTTTCCCCCTCTTCTTCCTCTGAGTCTAGACTTCTTCTTCCTCGTTTTTGTTGTAAGTGATATGGGGTTCGATTCTGAAGTGATCTGCGGGGTAGTGGTTCTAAAAATACCTCTGATTCTGTCTCGTGTGATCTTGGTGGAGGGGCCACCATTTTAGGTCTCGCCCCCATCTCCTGCCTATGTGTGGAATCTTTTCTTTGTCCCTGTTCTCTATTAGTGTTATAATGGTGAGAATAAGTTCTCTGTCTGCTCATCGGTCCTCGTTGTCTTTCTGTAGGTGAGGATCCATTTTGTGTGTATTGATCATTTACCCTAGATCCATACTTCCTGTCATTGGTTCTCTGGGACTTTCTTCTACCCTGTGCCTGATTGTATCTTGATTGGTAGGATATTCTTTCTTTATGTGGGTCCCTATTATACTCCATTCTCCTCTCTGTGTTCTGTGTTTTGTAGGACCTAACTGTCCCACTTTGATAATCTTCTATGTCACGATTACATTTCTAACACTTTGTGTCCAGTAGCAGATGTTCAAATCTATTCAACCTTTCCGTAATATTCCTGTCCTTTTCTTTATACTCATTGGTGTTATTAAAGGGCTCTAATTTCTTTTTCAATGCCTCAATTTCTAGTTCAATGTGTTCTGTTTTCTTTATACGGTATTTTATAACCAAATCCATAAGGGTATACGAACATTTATCTAAAATATTTTCCCATTCAACCTGGAATTCGGGATTGTTCTGAAATATAGAGGGTTTGAAAAGTCTGAGGCCTCTTGGTATCATTTTTTTATCTACATATTTCTGCAAATTTGTGCTGTCCAACCAGTGTTTCATTTCAGACGTAAGAAGGTCTTCCAATTTATGGAAGTCTTCCACCAAATTAAATTGGGGCTCAGACTTATCACCTCTAATCTCAGAATCAGTATCCCATCTAGCAAGGTAGGTCTGTCTCCTATTTGCTCTTTCCTCAAAGTTAGCAAAGCAGCTCATCTCTGCAGCCCGAATCAGACTTATGTGTAGATGCAAAAATAAGGTAAAAAATACCCAAAGGTATTCGGGCGCTGTGAGGCGAGTTGCTTGGCTAAGCAGCAGCCAATATTACGGGGAAGTCACTCCCTAGAGGAAAACTGCAAGAAAGAAGGAGGCTGCGCTGTCAGAGGAAAGAACAATGTCAATCACTGAATGTGTAATTTTTTTTAAAAATTATTAAAAAGCAATAACTCATTAAAAAAACAGTATTCTGTGCAAGATAATATGCCAAATATATGCAGAAAATGGATTTTACCAATTATATGCAAAAGATGGAGTTTACCCAAGGTATTGGTACAGGACTGATGGTTTATATTCTGTAGGATCCGTTCCACATTTTGCCCATGAATAATACATCCAGTTATAATCCACTATGGAAAGTCCCTTTTAGATGGTAATTTAGAGAGTCCATGAAAAAGTTCCATATGCCGCTAGAGGGTTAATGCAATGTCCCATAAATGGTGAGTACCTCATGCAGTGCGGAGATAGGATGGTGCCTCTCTGGGACTCCTCTGGATAGCTGGTAAATGGTTTGGGCTGGTTCGGGTCCAATTCAAAGATGTCCTGTTCCAAAGGGTAAGTAACTGACGCGTTTCGCTGCATAGACCTTGCAGCTTTTTCAAAGGTGTACTCTGCTGTCTGGGTTTAGGCTTTATATACCCTAGACAAAATGGTGGCTTAATTGGCACCTGGATGCACATTTCCTGTTTATCACTGACATATCTCTTTCTAATCATTAAAACAACTAAAATGTGTATAGGAGACAGACTTACTTATGTGAAAAAACCTTTAGTAATATAAGACTTTTATTTCAACTGCTAATACATGCTTTTCATTTCCTTGAGAATTTAACATGGAATATATTGGTCCAATCAAAAGATTTGTTTACTACTATGTAGTCATGGAAACCTTTCCAAAAATTGTTTCATAGGTTGAGTTGGAAATCATATGATCAGTGTCAGTCATGTGACTGAAGTCACATGATAGTAGGGATATCATCTGATATATTTTCAGAGTACAAAAAAATGAATAAATTACAGCGCTAATACAACTGATGCTAAAGATATAAGAATGTATTCCTTAAAACAGACTGACATGTCAAATGTAAATAAAATTATTAAAAATGCTCTTAGACCAATTAATGGACATATAATAGGCTCCTCAGCAATAACCTTATTAAGGCTAGGGTCCATATGATAATGATTGGACACCAGGTCTAATTTTCACCAAAACCAGTGTAATTAATTACCCATCAGGTGTTCCAATGCATGGATCCGGATCCGGGTCTTTATCTGTGGAATGGATTCTGGTTCACAGTCCGTTTTAATTGACACCTTAATGTCCAGCCCGCTGTGTTCCGTTTGTAGATGAATCCTGGGAAATTTTCCTTACTTAGACCAAGTTGGATTCGGGATCCTGGTTCACATATAGCATAAGATGGGAGGTCCTTGGTTGAGAACTGAGCTGTCTTGAATAACGTCCAATGGTCAGGAGCAGTGTTCCCATACGCGTTTCGCCGCTCCGAGCAGCTTTCTCAAAGGGTAATGTGATGGTCAGAATGTACCCCTTTTTATAGGGGAAATGATGTCATCAGTCAATTAGCATGAACAATTAATTAAGATCTGGCATCAGAATTTCAAACATTTAAGAATACTGAAACAGCAGAGACTACTAAATAAAAACACACATTTGCTGATATTTATAAAACTAATCACGGATCACTTGGAAAAAACTAATTTATTAAATTCCCAATTATCAGTCATGTGATCGTGTCACCGATCACATGACACTACTCAAGACGACTTCCTGTAGTGCTGTCTACTCGTAGGGACAGCCATCTGTCAATCCGCATGTCCCGCCCCGCTTATGTGTCACATGGGTCTACAACCTAGGAAGTGTACCGCTCCCATGACTACGGAGCCGTCACTTCCTGAAACACTCGTTGCTAAGTAACAACAAGAAAACAGGAGACATGATTATAGGTGGAGACGCTTCGGCTACACGCACGTTTACCGGAAGTCACCTGTTCCTATAGCAACAGGCCCGGCACATCCTAATGTGCTTAACTAATAGCCGTTTATCTCTCATATCGGAAGTGACCCATTTTCTCTAACAACGGAATCGTCACCTCATATTATACCTTTATACTGATTCTCACAACATATCAGAGGACTGTAATAAAACCTACTTATAATTAAAGGAATATTTATCAATTATAGATATAGTCACCAGAAGTGACGGTTTCCATAACAACAAGGCAATCTCAACCCGGTGTATGTTATTACTGGACAACCATCTGGATGAAGGGGACGGCATATCAATTATCAAAATTGGTGACTGTTCATTCCACATAATAGCCAAAATCGGAAAGACTCATATAAAACACATAGGTCCATTCCCAAATGTGAATTTAAAATTTGGAAAAGCACTAAACTAGGATTGTACTAATTTAAAAATGAATGGAACTTCTCACTAATAGGCATCAATTTTATCAATAATCAAAAGAAGTGTAATAACAGAATCAATCAAGTATTGTATTAAGTTCTAAAGACTCATTCAGACCTTGTGGATGTAGTGTGTTTAATTGAAAGGTCCAATAAATCTCTTGCTTACACAATCTAGCAAATCTATCCCCCCTCTTTTTGTTATTGGAATGTATTCTAGTCCAATAATTTTTAGGGATGCTGGGTTACTATCATGATGTTTATTAAAATGCCTAGGTACACTGTGGTTAGTAATTTTATTGATTACATTCCTTCTGTGCTCCATGAATCTTACTTTAAGTGGCCGGGTGGTTCTCCCCACATATTTCAAGTTACAACCACATATCAGTAAATAGATGACCCAGCTGGAGTCACAATTAATGAAACTTGTAATGGCATAATCCTTTTGTACCCATTCTCGAGGCAAAATTAATGTTTTATTTATTGTATGTTGACAGGTGGTGCATCTCGTTTTACCACACTTGAAAAATCCTTTCTGTTTAGTTGGCAGCCAAGATTGGCATCCATTTTTCACCTCTTGTTCTTTTATAGGTTTCATATAACTGGCAGCAAGTAGGGTTTTAAGAGATTTATTTTTCTTAAACGTGAATTTCGGATTAATGGGAATACAATCTTTCAAAATCATATCGTATCTCAAGACATTATAATTTCTCTTAATAACACGTTTAATCTCCCCCGATTGGTTATTAAAAGTGGATATAACCGATATATCCCTCTCACTGTTTATGGACTCTTGTTTTGACTTAGGTCCCAATAACTCACATCGATCCATTGATAAGACTTCGTCATAAGCTTTCTTTAATAATGATTCTGGGTAACCTCGAGCTCTGAAGGTTTCCCACATAACTTTTGCTTGTGACTGAAATAGACTAACCGACGAACAGTTGCGTCTAATACGCATGAACTGTCCTTTCGGAATATTCAATTTCCAAGGCATATAGTGGGAACTATTGAAATGCAAATAGGTCCCACTTCCTACCTCCTTAGTGTGGTTGGAGGTTTGAATAGAATCTCCATTTACTTTTAGGGTCACATCAAGGAAGGTAATTCCGGATGAATGATAGGTGTGAGTGAACTGCAAATTAAACGTGTTAGTGTTGAGAAAAGAAACAAAACTCTGAGCCGTGTTAAAGTCCCCATCCCAAATAATAAACAGATCGTCAATGTAACGGCCATAGAGGACCAGGCTCCCCGAGAACTCCCCCCCCACACGAGCCGGTCTTCGACCATGCCCATGTAGAGGTTGGCGTAACTCGGTGCGAACCTGGTCCCCATGACTTGTAGATAAAACGTGTCTGAAAAAAGAAAAAAATTGTGCTGGAGAATGAATGAGATAGAGTCCAACAGAAATTTCCTATGTCTCTCCGTGAGGTCGCCATCTGCATTTAATCTTTCTTCAATTGCCTGTAATCCCAATACATGGGGGATGTTAGTATAAAGGCTTTGCACGTCTAATGTCAAAAAGGCATATGTCGATTTCCATTTGATCTTTTGAATGAGTTGCAAAAAGTGAGTTGTATCACGTATATGAGACCTCAACAAAGAGACACGGGGCTGGAGGAAACTATCTACATAAGCCGAAAGATTGGAAGATAAAGAATTAACACAAGAAATTATAGGACGTCCAGGGGGTGATGTGATGGACTTGTGGATTTTGGGTAAGTGATAATAAATGGGAATGACTGGAAATGAAGGAAACAAAAATCGAAATTCCTCTCTTGATATGACCCCATTATGGCAGGCCAATGACAGCAGATGTTCTAATTCAGCAGAGAATTCAGCAGAGGGATTCTTTGTCAATTTCCAATAAAACAACTGATTATCCAACTGTCTGTTGGCCTCTTTTATATAGTCACACCTATTTTGGACAACTAACACCCCCCTTTATCTGCCTGTTTAATTATTACTGAGGTGTCGCTAGTTAATCTTTTTAAAGCTGTCCTCTCTCTCTTGCTTAGGTTCCCACGTGGATTAGATTTTTTGTTTGATCTATCACATAAGGTTCTGAAATTATCAAGTGTTGTTCTATAAAAACACTCAATACTACTGCTCTTCGAGGTGATAGGGAAAAATCTGATTTTAATTTGAATGCTTTCCTATTAATATCAAAAATCTTATTTTGGGTGGACACGATCTCATTAGTCGCACCTTCCTGTTGTAATTCTTCTAGCAATGATAATAACGGTTTGTCTGTATCATCCAGCAGGACCGGGGAAAGATCATCATCAATCTTATTGATTTTCTTTTGTGCAAAATACCTTTTTCTACATAACGTCCTTATGAACCTATTAAGGTCCACAAACAAATCAAAAAGATTAGGTTCTGTTGAGGGAGAGTATTTTAATCCTTTAGCTAACAGGGAGATTTCACTTTCATTTAAAGTCTTACTAGACAGATTAAATATACCTGTAGGGCCTGAATTAGTTTCTTGATATCTTAAAGATTTCTTACGTTTCTCCTTTTTCCCTCCTCTACACCCTCTAGACTTGGGCTTCTGTTTCTCTTGGGGGTCTGGGGTTGGTGTGTTTTGTTCTGTTGGTTTTTGCGACGACTTTCTCCTAAAAAAGATTCGCTAGAGTGATCTGCCCCCCATCTGTTATCTGTCTTTGGGCGTGCCCCTAGTTGTCTATCTTCATCAATATATCGGGGAGATGGTTGAACATTCTTCCTAGTGTCCCTGCTTAGTTCTCTATTTTTCTGTTTCCTGCTGTCCGAAAAACCTCTCTGTCTCGTCTGTGGACGTCTAGAAGGATTTGGATAATCTTCTATATTTTTCCATCCAGGTTTTCTAATATCTGGATTGGGTAAATTAGTTCGTTCTGTCTGATTTATTTGAGATTTTTTCTTATAAGTTCTAACTTCTCCCTTCATGTAATCATCCAAATCCCTTTTAAATTTTTTACACTTCAAATCAGTTATGGATTGTTCAAATTTAATAATTTTATCAGTGATTATTTGGTCTCGTTCTTTAAATTCCTTTGATAGGCTGTATGGTTCAATTCTTTCTTTAATCTTATCGATCTCGCCTACTAATGTCTTGACCTTATCACTTCTAAATTTAATTACCAATTCCATCAATGAAAAGGAACATTTATCTAAAATCGCCTCCCAATTTTTCTGATACTCTTCATATTCTTCAAAAATACTTGGTTTAAAGATGCGTAGTCCCCTTGGTATCATCCTTTTATCCAAATACTTTTGAAGATTAATACTGTCTAACCAATTCTTAGTTTCTTGTTTAAGCAAGTCCTCTAATTTAAAAAAATTCTCTCTTAAAGACGTTTCTTCACAAGTGGGATCAATAGATTCATTAATCTCCCATTTAGACATATAATTTTGTCTTCTGCTGTTTCTGTTTTCAAAATTGGAAAAACAACTCATCTCTGCTGCCCGGAATGGACTATGTGTAAATGCAAAAAATGATATAACAAGTCTATAATAAACAGGCGCCAAAATGAGTGGTTTTTCCTAGCCGCTGTAAATGGAGATGGTCAATCTCCTGAACAAAGGGTACAAAAAAATGAATAAATTACAGCGCTAATACAACTGATGCTAAATATATAAGAATGTATTCCTTAAAACAGACTGACATGTCAAATGTAAATAAAATTATTAAAAATGCTCTTAGACCAATTAATGGACATATAATAGGCTCCTCAGCAATAACCTTATTAAGGCAAGGGTCCATATGATAATGATTGGACACCAGGTCTAATTTTCACCAAGACCAGTGTAATTAATTACCCATCAGGTGTTCCAATGCATGGTTCCGGATCCGGGTCTTTATCTGTGGAATGGATTCTGGTTCACAGTCCGTTTTAATTGACACCTTAATGTCCAGCACGCTGTGTTCCGTTTGTAGATGAATCCTGGGAAATTTTCCTTACTTAGACCAAGTTGGATTCGGGATCCTGGTTCACATATAGCATAAGATGGGAGGTCCTGGGTTGAGAACCTAACGGAGCTGTCTTGAATAACGTCCAATGGTCAGGAGCAGTGTTCCCTTATGCGTTTCGCCGCTCCAGGCAGCTTTCTCAAAGGGTAATGTGATGGTCGGAATTTACCCCTTTTTATAGGGGAAATGATGTCATCAGTCAATTAGCATGAACAATTAATTAAGATCTGGCATCAGAATTTCAAACATTTAAGAATACAGAAACAGCAGAGACTACTAAATAAAAACACACATTTGCTGATATTTATAAAACTAATCACGGATCACTTGGAAAAAACTAATTTATTAAATTCCCAATTATCAGTCATGTGATCGTGTCACCGATCACATGACACTACTCAAGACGACTTCCTGTAGTGCTGTCTACTCGTAGGGACAGCCATCTGTCAATCCGCATGTCCCGCCCCGCTTATGTGTCACATGGGTCTACAACCTAGGAAGTGTACCGCTCCCATGACTACGGAGCCGTCACTTCCTGAAACACTCGTTGCTAAGTAACAGCAAGAAAACAGGAGACATGATTATAGGTGGAGACGCTTCGGCTACACGCACGTTTACCGGAAGTCACCTGTTCCTATAGCAACAGGCCCGGCACATCCTAATGTGCTTAACTAATAGCCGTTTATCTCTCATATCGGAAGTGACCCATTTTCTCTAACAACGGAATCGTCACCTCATATTATACCTTTATACTGATTCTCACAACATATCAGAGGACTGTAATAAAACCTACTTATAATTAAAGGAATATTTATCAATTATAGATATAGTCACCAGAAGTGACGGTTTCCATTACAACAAGGCAATCTCAACCCGGTGTATGTTATTACTGGACAACCATCTGGATGAAGGGGACGGCATATCAATTATCAAAATTGGTGACTGTTCATTCCACATAATAGCCAAAATCGGAAAGACTCATATAAAACACATAGGTCCATTCCCAAATGTGAATTTAAAATTTGGAAAAGCACTAAACTAGGATTGTACTAATTTAAAAATGAATGGAACTTCTCACTAATAGGCATCAATTTTATCAATAATCAAAAGAAGTGTAATAACAGAATCAATCAAGTATTGTATTAAGTTCTAAAGACTCATTCAGACCTTGTGGATGTAGTGTGTTTAATTGAAAGGTCCAATAAATCTCTTGCTTACACAATCTAGCAAATCTATCCCCCCTCTTTTTGTTATTGGAATGTATTCTAGTCCAATAATTTTTAGGGATGCTGGGTTACTATCATGATGTTTATTAAAATGCCTAGGTACACTGTGGTTAGTAATTTTATTGATTACATTCCTTCTGTGCTCCATGAATCTTACTTTAAGTGGCCGGGTGGTTCTCCCCACATATTTCAAGTTACAACCACATATCAGTAAATAGATGACCCAGCTGGAGTCACAATTAATGAAACTTGTAATGGCATAATCCTTTTGTACCCATTCTCGAGGCAAAATTAATGTTTTATTTATTGTATGTTGACAGGTGGTGCATCTCGTTTTACCACACTTGAAAAATCCTTTCTGTTTAGTTGGCAGCCAAGATTGGCATCCATTTTTCACCTCTTGTTCTTTTATAGGTTTCATATAACTGGCAGCAAGTAGGGTTTTAAGAGATTTATTTTTCTTAAACGTGAATTTCGGATTAATGGGAATACAATCTTTCAAAATCATATCGTATCTCAAGACATTATAATTTCTCTTAATAACACGTTTAATCTCCCCCGATTGGTTATTAAAAGTGGATATAAACGATATATCCCTCTCACTGTTTATGGACTCTTGTTTTGACTTAGGTCCCAATAACTCACATCGATCCATTGATAAGACTTCGTCATAAGCTTTCTTTAATAATGATTCTGGGTAACCTCGAGCTCTGAAGGTTTCCCACATAACTTTTGCTTGTGACTGAAATAGACTAACCGACGAACAGTTGCATCTAATACGCATGAACTGTCCTTTCGGAATATTCAATTTCCAAGGCATATAGTGGGAACTATTGAAATGCAAATAGGTCCCACTTCCTACCTCCTTAGTGTGGTTGGAGGTTTGAATAGAATCTCCATTTACTTTTAGGGTCACATCAAGGAAGGTAATTTCGGATGAATGATAGGTGTGAGTGAACTGCAAATTAAACGTGTTAGTGTTGAGAAAAGAAACAAAACTCTGAGCCGTGTTAAAGTCCCCATCCCAAATAATAAACAGATCGTCAATGTAACGGCCATAGAGGACCAGGCTCCCCGAGAACTCCCCCCCCACACGAGCCGGTCTTCGACCATGCCCATGTAGAGGTTGGCGTAACTCGGTGCGAACCTGGTCCCCATGACTTGTAGATAAAACGTGTCTGAAAAAAGAAAAAAATTGTGCTGGAGAATGAATGAGATAGAGTCCAACAGAAATTTCCTATGTCTCTCCGTGAGGTCGCCATCTGCATTTAATCTTTCTTCAATTGCCTGTAATCCCAATACATGGGGGATGTTAGTATAAAGGCTTTGCACGTCTAATGTCAAAAAGGCATATGTCGATTTCCATTTGATCTTTTGAATGAGTTGCAAAAAGTGAGTTGTATCACGTATATGAGACCTCAACAAAGAGACACGGGGCTGGAGGAAACTATCTACATAAGCCGAAAGATTGGAAGATAAAGAATTAACACAAGAAATTATAGGACGTCCAGGGGGTGATGTGATGGACTTGTGGATTTTGGGTAAGTGATAATAAATGGGAATGACTGGAAATGAAGGAAACAAAAATCGAAATTCCTCTCTTGATATGACCCCATCATGGCAGGCCAATGACAGCAGATGTTCTAATTCAGCAGAGAATTCAGCAGAGGGATTCTTTGTCAATTTCCGATAAAACAACTGATTATCCAACTGTCTGTTGGCCTCTTTTATATAGTCACACCTATTTTGGACAACTAACACCCCCCCTTATCTGCCTGTTTAATTATTACTGAGGTGTCGCTAGTTAATCTTTTTAAAGCTGTCCTCTCTCTCTTGCTTAGGTTCCCACGTGGATTAGATTTTTTGTTTGATCTATCACATAAGGTTCTGAAATTATCAAGTGTTGTTCTATAAAAACACTCAATACTACTGCTCTTCGAGGTGATAGGGAAAAAATCTGATTTTAATTTGAATGCTTTCCTATTAATATCAAAAATCTTATTTTGGGTGGACACGATCTCATTAGTCGCACCTTCCTGTTGTAATTCTTCTAGCAATGATAATAACGGTTTGTCTGTATCATCCAGCAGGACCGGGGAAAGATCATCATCAATCTTATTGATTTTCTTTTGTGCAAAATACCTTTTTCTACATAACGTCCTTATGAACCTATTAAGGTCCACAAACAAATCAAAAAGATTAGGTTCTGTTGAGGGAGAGTATTTTAATCCTTTAGCTAACAGGGAGATTTCACTTTCATTTAAAGTCTTACTAGACAGATTAAATATACCTGTAGGGCCTGAATTAGTTTCTTGATATCTTAAAGATTTCTTACGTTTCTCCTTTTTCCCTCCTCTACACCCTCTAGACTTGGGCTTCTGTTTCTCTTGGGGGTCTGGGGTTGGTGTGTTTTGTTCTGTTGGTTTTTGCGACGACTTTCTCCTAAAAAAGATTCGCTAGAGTGATCTGCCCCCCATCTGTTATCTGTCTTTGGGCGTGCCCCTAGTTGTCTATCTTCATCAATATATCGGGGAGATGGTTGAACATTCTTCCTAGTGTCCCTGCTTAGTTCTCTATTTTTCTGTTTCCTGCTGTCCGAAAAACCTCTCTGTCTCGTCTGTGGACGTCTAGAAGGATTTGGATAATCTTCTATATTTTTCCATCCAGGTTTTCTAATATCTGGATTGGGTAAATTAGTTCGTTCTGTCTGATTTATTTGAGATTTTTTCTTATAAGTTCTAACTTCCCCCTTCATGTAATCATCCAAATCCCTTTTAAATTTTTTACACTTCAAATCAGTTATGGATTGTTCAAATTTAATAATTTTATCAGTGATTATTTGGTCTCGTTCTTTAAATTCCTTTGATAGGCTGTATGGTTCAATTCTTTCTTTAATCTAATCGATCTCGCCTACTAATGTCTTGACCTTATCACTTCTAAATTTAATTACCAATTCCATCAATGAAAAGGAACATTTATCTAAAATCGCCTCCCAATTTTTCTGATACTCTTCATATTCTTCAAAAATACTTGGTTTAAAGATGCGTAGTCCCCTTGGTATCATCCTTTTATCCAAATACTTTTGAAGATTAACACTGTCTAACCAATTCTTAGTTTCTTGTTTAAGCAAGTCCTCTAATTTAAAAAAAATTCTCTCTTAAAGACGTTTCTTCACAAGTGGGATCAATAGATTCATTAATCTCCCATTTAGACATATAATTTTGTCTTCTGCTGTTTCTGTTTTCAAAATTGGAAAAACAACTCATCTCTGCTGCCCGGAATGGACTATGTGTAAATGCAAAAAATTATATAACAAGTCTATAATAAACAGGCGCCAAAATGAGTGGTTTTTCCAAGCCGCTGTAAATGGAGATGGTCAATCTCCTGAACAAAGGGTACAAAAAAATGAATAAATTACAGCGCTAATACAACTGATGCTAAATATATAAGAATGTATTCCTTAAAACAGACTGACATGTCAAATGTAAATAAAATTATTAAAAATGCTCTTAGACCAATTAATGGACATATAATAGGCTCCTCAGCAATAACCTTATTAAGGCAAGGGTCCATATGATAATGATTGGACACCAGGTCTAATTTTCACCAAGACCAGTGTAATTAATTACCCATCAGGTGTTCCAATGCATGGTTCCGGATCCGGGTCTTTATCTGTGGAATGGATTCTGGTTCACAGTCCGTTTTAATTGACACCTTAATGTCCAGCACGCTGTGTTCCGTTTGTAGATGAATCCTGGGAAATTTTCCTTACTTAGACCAAGTTGGATTCGGGATCCTGGTTCACATATAGCATAAGATGGGAGGTCCTGGGTTGAGAACCTAACGGAGCTGTCTTGAATAACGTCCAATGGTCAGGAGCAGTGTTCCCTTACGCGTTTCGCCGCTCCAGGCAGCTTTCTCAAAGGGTAATGTGATGGTCGGAATTTACCCCTTTTTATAGGGGAAATGATGTCATCAGTCAATTAGCATGAACAATTAATTAAGATCTGGCTTCAGAATTTCAAACATTTAAGAATACAGAAACAGCAGAGACTACTAAATAAAAACACACATTTGCTGATATTTATAAAACTAATCACGGATCACTTGGAAAAAACTAATTTATTAAATTCCCAATTATCAGTCATGTGATCGTGTCACCGATCACATGACACTACTCAAGACGACTTCCTGTAGTGCTGTCTACTCGTAGGGACAGCCATCTGTCAATCCGCATGTCCCGCCCCGCTTATGTGTCACATGGGTCTACAACCTAGGAAGTGTACCGCTCCCATGACTACGGAGCCGTCACTTCCTGAAACACTCGTTGCTAAGTAACAGCAAGAAAACAGGAGACATGATTATAGGTGGAGACGCTTCGGCTACACGCACGTTTACCGGAAGTCACCTGTTCCTATAGCAACAGGCCCGGCACATCCTAATGTGCTTAACTAATAGCCGTTTATCTCTCATATCGGAAGTGACCCATTTTCTCTAACAACGGAATCGTCACCTCATATTATACCTTTATACTGATTCTCACAACATATCAGAGGACTGTAATAAAACCTACTTATAATTAAAGGAATATTTATCAATTATAGATATAGTCACCAGAAGTGACGGTTTCCATAACAACAAGGCAATCTCAACCCGGTGTATGTTATTACTGGACAACCATCTGGATGAAGGGGACGGCATATCAATTATCAAAATTGGTGACTGTTCATTCCACATAATAGCCAAAATCGGAAAGACTCATATAAAACACATAGGTCCATTCCCAAATGTGAATTTAAAATTTGGAAAAGCACTAAACTAGGATTGTACTAATTTAAAAATGAATGGAACTTCTCACTAATAGGCATCAATTTTATCAATAATCAAAAGAAGTGTAATAACAGAATCAATCAAGTATTGTATTAAGTTCTAAAGACTCATTCAGACCTTGTGGATGTAGTGTGTTTAATTGAAAGGTCCAATAAATCTCTTGCTTACACAATCTAGCAAATCTATCCCCCCTCTTTTTGTTATTGGAATGTATTCTAGTCCAATAATTTTTAGGGATGCTGGGTTACTATCATGATGTTTATTAAAATGCCTAGGTACACTGTGGTTAGTAATTTTATTGATTACATTCCTTCTGTGCTCCATGAATCTTACTTTAAGTGGCCGGGTGGTTCTCCCCACATATTTCAAGTTACAACCACATATCAGTAAATAGATGACCCAGCTGGAGTCACAATTAATGAAACTTGTAATGGCATAATCCTTTTGTACCCATTCTCGAGGCAAAATTAATGTTTTATTTATTGTATGTTGACAGGTGGTGCATCTCGTTTTACCACACTTGAAAAATCCTTTCTGTTTAGTTGGCAGCCAAGATTGGCATCCATTTTTCACCTCTTGTTCTTTTATAGGTTTCATATAACTGGCAGCAAGTAGGGTTTTAAGAGATTTATTTTTCTTAAACGTGAATTTCGGATTAATGGGAATACAATCTTTCAAAATCATATCGTATCTCAAGACATTATAATTTCTCTTAATAACACGTTTAATCTCCCCCGATTGGTTATTAAAAGTGGATATAAACGATATATCCCTCTCACTGTTTATGGACTCTTGTTTTGACTTAGGTCCCAATAACTCACATCGATCCATTGATAAGACTTCGTCATAAGCTTTCTTTAATAATGATTCTGGGTAACCTCGAGCTCTGAAGGTTTCCCACATAACTTTTGCTTGTGACTGAAATAGACTAACCGACGAACAGTTGCATCTAATACGCATGAACTGTCCTTTCGGAATATTCAATTTCCAAGGCATATAGTGGGAACTATTGAAATGCAAATAGGTCCCACTTCCTACCTCCTTAGTGTGGTTGGAGGTTTGAATAGAATCTCCATTTACTTTTAGGGTCACATCAAGGAAGGTAATTTCGGATGAATGATAGGTGTGAGTGAACTGCAAATTAAACGTGTTAGTGTTGAGAAAAGAAACAAAACTCTGAGCCGTGTTAAAGTCCCCATCCCAAATAATAAACAGATCGTCAATGTAACGGCCATAGAGGACCAGGCTCCCCGAGAACTCCCCCCCCACACGAGCCGGTCTTCGACCATGCCCATGTAGAGGTTGGCGTAACTCGGTGCGAACCTGGTCCCCATGACTTGTAGATAAAACGTGTCTGAAAAAAGAAAAAAATTGTGCTGGAGAATGAATGAGATAGAGTCCAACAGAAATTTCCTATGTCTCTCCGTGAGGTCGCCATCTGCATTTAATCTTTCTTCAATTGCCTGTAATCCCAATACATGGGGGATGTTAGTATAAAGGCTTTGCACGTCTAATGTCAAAAAGGCATATGTCGATTTCCATTTGATCTTTTGAATGAGTTGCAAAAAGTGAGTTGTATCACGTATATGAGACCTCAACAAAGAGACACGGGGCTGGAGGAAACTATCTACATAAGCCGAAAGATTGGAAGATAAAGAATTAACACAAGAAATTATAGGACGTCCAGGGGGTGATGTGATGGACTTGTGGATTTTGGGTAAGTGATAATAAATGGGAATGACTGGAAATGAAGGAAACAAAAATCGAAATTCCTCTCTTGATATGACCCCATCATGGCAGGCCAATGACAGCAGATGTTCTAATTCAGCAGAGAATTCAGCAGAGGGATTCTTTGTCAATTTCCGATAAAACAACTGATTATCCAACTGTCTGTTGGCCTCTTTTATATAGTCACACCTATTTTGGACAACTAACACCCCCCCTTATCTGCCTGTTTAATTATTACTGAGGTGTCGCTAGTTAATCTTTTTAAAGCTGTCCTCTCTCTCTTGCTTAGGTTCCCACGTGGATTAGATTTTTTGTTTGATCTATCACATAAGGTTCTGAAATTATCAAGTGTTGTTCTATAAAAACACTCAATACTACTGCTCTTCGAGGTGATAGGGAAAAAATCTGATTTTAATTTGAATGCTTTCCTATTAATATCAAAAATCTTATTTTGGGTGGACACGATCTCATTAGTCGCACCTTCCTGTTGTAATTCTTCTAGCAATGATAATAACGGTTTGTCTGTATCATCCAGCAGGACCGGGGAAAGATCATCATCAATCTTATTGATTTTCTTTTGTGCAAAATACCTTTTTCTACATAACGTCCTTATGAACCTATTAAGGTCCACAAACAAATCAAAAAGATTAGGTTCTGTTGAGGGAGAGTATTTTAATCCTTTAGCTAACAGGGAGATTTCACTTTCATTTAAAGTCTTACTAGACAGATTAAATATACCTGTAGGGCCTGAATTAGTTTCTTGATATCTTAAAGATTTCTTACGTTTCTCCTTTTTCCCTCCTCTACACCCTCTAGACTTGGGCTTCTGTTTCTCTTGGGGGTCTGGGGTTGGTGTGTTTTGTTCTGTTGGTTTTTGCGACGACTTTCTCCTAAAAAAGATTCGCTAGAGTGATCTGCCCCCCATCTGTTATCTGTCTTTGGGCGTGCCCCTAGTTGTCTATCTTCATCAATATATCGGGGAGATGGTTGAACATTCTTCCTAGTGTCCCTGCTTAGTTCTCTATTTTTCTGTTTCCTGCTGTCCGAAAAACCTCTCTGTCTCGTCTGTGGACGTCTAGAAGGATTTGGATAATCTTCTATATTTTTCCATCCAGGTTTTCTAATATCTGGATTGGGTAAATTAGTTCGTTCTGTCTGATTTATTTGAGATTTTTTCTTATAAGTTCTAACTTCCCCCTTCATGTAATCATCCAAATCCCTTTTAAATTTTTTACACTTCAAATCAGTTATGGATTGTTCAAATTTAATAATTTTATCAGTGATTATTTGGTCTCGTTCTTTAAATTCCTTTGATAGGCTGTATGGTTCAATTCTTTCTTTAATCTAATCGATCTCGCCTACTAATGTCTTGACCTTATCACTTCTAAATTTAATTACCAATTCCATCAATGAAAAGGAACATTTATCTAAAATCGCCTCCCAATTTTTCTGATACTCTTCATATTCTTCAAAAATACTTGGTTTAAAGATGCGTAGTCCCCTTGGTATCATCCTTTTATCCAAATACTTTTGAAGATTAACACTGTCTAACCAATTCTTAGTTTCTTGTTTAAGCAAGTCCTCTAATTTAAAAAAAATTCTCTCTTAAAGACGTTTCTTCACAAGTGGGATCAATAGATTCATTAATCTCCCATTTAGACATATAATTTTGTCTTCTGCTGTTTCTGTTTTCAAAATTGGAAAAACAACTCATCTCTGCTGCCCGGAATGGACTATGTGTAAATGCAAAAAATTATATAACAAGTCTATAATAAACAGGCGCCAAAATGAGTGGTTTTTCCAAGCCGCTGTAAATGGAGATGGTCAATCTCCTGAACAAAGGGTACAAAAAAATGAATAAATTACAGCGCTAATACAACTGATGCTAAATATATAAGAATGTATTCCTTAAAACAGACTGACATGTCAAATGTAAATAAAATTATTAAAAATGCTCTTAGACCAATTAATGGACATATAATAGGCTCCTCAGCAATAACCTTATTAAGGCAAGGGTCCATATGATAATGATTGGACACCAGGTCTAATTTTCACCAAGACCAGTGTAATTAATTACCCATCAGGTGTTCCAATGCATGGTTCCGGATCCGGGTCTTTATCTGTGGAATGGATTCTGGTTCACAGTCCGTTTTAATTGACACCTTAATGTCCAGCACGCTGTGTTCCGTTTGTAGATGAATCCTGGGAAATTTTCCTTACTTAGACCAAGTTGGATTCGGGATCCTGGTTCACATATAGCATAAGATGGGAGGTCCTGGGTTGAGAACCTAACGGAGCTGTCTTGAATAACGTCCAATGGTCAGGAGCAGTGTTCCCTTACGCGTTTCGCCGCTCCAGGCAGCTTTCTCAAAGGGTAATGTGATGGTCGGAATTTACCCCTTTTTATAGGGGAAATGATGTCATCAGTCAATTAGCATGAACAATTAATTAAGATCTGGCTTCAGAATTTCAAACATTTAAGAATACAGAAACAGCAGAGACTACTAAATAAAAACACACATTTGCTGATATTTATAAAACTAATCACGGATCACTTGGAAAAAACTAATTTATTAAATTCCCAATTATCAGTCATGTGATCGTGTCACCGATCACATGACACTACTCAAGACGACTTCCTGTAGTGCTGTCTACTCGTAGGGACAGCCATCTGTCAATCCGCATGTCCCGCCCCGCTTATGTGTCACATGGGTCTACAACCTAGGAAGTGTACCGCTCCCATGACTACGGAGCCGTCACTTCCTGAAACACTCGTTGCTAAGTAACAGCAAGAAAACAGGAGACATGATTATAGGTGGAGACGCTTCGGCTACACGCACGTTTACCGGAAGTCACCTGTTCCTATAGCAACAGGCCCGGCACATCCTAATGTGCTTAACTAATAGCCGTTTATCTCTCATATCGGAAGTGACCCATTTTCTCTAACAACGGAATCGTCACCTCATATTATACCTTTATACTGATTCTCACAACATATCAGAGGACTGTAATAAAACCTACTTATAATTAAAGGAATATTTATCAATTATAGATATAGTCACCAGAAGTGACGGTTTCCATAACAACAAGGCAATCTCAACCCGGTGTATGTTATTACTGGACAACCATCTGGATGAAGGGGACGGCATATCAATTATCAAAATTGGTGACTGTTCATTCCACATAATAGCCAAAATCGGAAAGACTCATATAAAACACATAGGTCCATTCCCAAATGTGAATTTAAAATTTGGAAAAGCACTAAACTAGGATTGTACTAATTTAAAAATGAATGGAACTTCTCACTAATAGGCATCAATTTTATCAATAATCAAAAGAAGTGTAATAACAGAATCAATCAAGTATTGTATTAAGTTCTAAAGACTCATTCAGACCTTGTGGATGTAGTGTGTTTAATTGAAAGGTCCAATAAATCTCTTGCTTACACAATCTAGCAAATCTATCCCCCCCTCTTTTTGTTATTGGAATGTATTCTAGTCCAATAATTTTTAGGGATGCTGGGTTACTATCATGATGTTTATTAAAATGCCTAGGTACACTGTGGTTAGTAATTTTATTGATTACATTCCTTCTGTGCTCCATGAATCTTACTTTAAGTGGCCGGGTGGTTCTCCCCACATATTTCAAGTTACAACCACATATCAGTAAATAGATGACCCAGCTGGAGTCACAATTAATGAAACTTGTAATGGCATAATCCTTTTGTACCCATTCTCGAGGCAAAATTAATGTTTTATTTATTGTATGTTGACAGGTGGTGCATCTCGTTTTACCACACTTGAAAAATCCTTTCTGTTTAGTTGGCAGCCAAGATTGGCATCCATTTTTCACCTCTTGTTCTTTTATAGGTTTCATATAACTGGCAGCAAGTAGGGTTTTAAGAGATTTATTTTTCTTAAACGTGAATTTCGGATTAATGGGAATACAATCTTTCAAAATCATATCGTATCTCAAGACATTATAATTTCTCTTAATAACACGTTTAATCTCCCCCGATTGGTTATTAAAAGTGGATATAAACGATATATCCCTCTCACTGTTTATGGACTCTTGTTTTGACTTAGGTCCCAATAACTCACATCGATCCATTGATAAGACTTCGTCATAAGCTTTCTTTAATAATGATTCTGGGTAACCTCGAGCTCTGAAGGTTTCCCACATAACTTTTGCTTGTGACTGAAATAGACTAACCGACGAACAGTTGCGTCTAATACGCATGAACTGTCCTTTCGGAATATTCAATTTCCAAGGCATATAGTGGGAACTATTGAAATGCAAATAGGTCCCACTTCCTACCTCCTTAGTGTGGTTGGAGGTTTGAATAGAATCTCCATTTACTTTTAGGGTCACATCAAGGAAGGTAATTTCGGATGAATGATAGGTGTGAGTGAACTGCAAATTAAACGTGTTAGTGTTGAGAAAAGAAACAAAACTCTGAGCCGTGTTAAAGTCCCCATCCCAAATAATAAACAGATCGTCAATGTAACGGCCATAGAGGACCAGGCTCCCCGAGAACTCCCCCCCCACACGAGCCGGTCTTCGACCATGCCCATGTAGAGGTTGGCGTAACTCGGTGCGAACCTGGTCCCCATGACTTGTAGATAAAACGTGTCTGAAAAAAGAAAAAAATTGTGCTGGAGAATGAATGAGATAGAGTCCAACAGAAATTTCCTATGTCTCTCCGTGAGGTCGCCATCTGCATTTAATCTTTCTTCAATTGCCTGTAATCCCAATACATGGGGGATGTTAGTATAAAGGCTTTGCACGTCTAATGTCAAAAAGGCATATGTCGATTTCCATTTGATCTTTTGAATGAGTTGCAAAAAGTGAGTTGTATCACGTATATGAGACCTCAACAAAGAGACACGGGGCTGGAGGAAACTATCTACATAAGCCGAAAGATTGGAAGATAAAGAATTAACACAAGAAATTATAGGACGTCCAGGGGGTGATGTGATGGACTTGTGGATTTTGGGTAAGTGATAATAAATGGGAATGACTGGAAATGAAGGAAACAAAAATCAAAATTCCTCTCTTGATATGACCCCATCATGGCAGGCCAATGACAGCAGATGTTCTAATTCAGCAGAGAATTCAGCAGAGGGATTCTTTGTCAATTTCCGATAAAACAACTGATTATCCAACTGTCTGTTGGCCTCTTTTATATAGTCACACCTATTTTGGACAACTAACACCCCCCCTTATCTGCCTGTTTAATTATTACTGAGGTGTCGCTAGTTAATCTTTTTAAAGCTGTCCTCTCTCTCTTGCTTAGGTTCCCACGTGGATTAGATTTTTTGTTTGATCTATCACATAAGGTTCTGAAATTATCAAGTGTTGTTCTATAAAAACACTCAATACTACTGCTCTTCGAGGTGATAGGGAAAAAATCTGATTTTAATTTGAATGCTTTCCTATTAATATCAAAAATCTTATTTTGGGTGGACACGATCTCATTAGTCGCACCTTCCTTTTGTAATTCTTCTAGCAATGATAATAACGGTTTGTCTGTATCATCCAGCAGGACCGGGGAAAGATCATCATCAATCTTATTGATTTTCTTTTGTGCAAAATACCTTTTTCTACATAACGTCCTTATGAACCTATTAAGGTCCACAAACAAATCAAAAAGATTAGGTTCTGTTGAGGGAGAATATTTTAATCCTTTAGCTAACAGGGAGATTTCACTTTCATTTAAAGTCTTACTAGACAGATTAAATATACCTGTAGGGCCTGAATTAGTTTCTTGATATCTTAAAGATTTCTTACGTTTCTCCTTTTTCCCTCCTCTACACCCTCTAGACTTGGGCTTCTGTTTCTCTTGGGGGTCTGGGGTTGGTGTGTTTTGTTCTGTTGGTTTTTGCGACGACTTTCTCCTAAAAAAGATTCGCTAGAGTGATCTGCCCCCCATCTGTTATCTGTCTTTGGGCGTGCCCCTAGTTGTCTATCTTCATCAATATATCGGGGAGATGGTTGAACATTCTTCCTAGTGTCCCTGCTTAGTTCTCTATTTTTCTGTTTCCTGCTGTCCGAAAAACCTCTCTGTCTCGTCTGTGGACGTCTAGAAGGATTTGGATAATCTTCTATATTTTTCCATCCAGGTTTTCTAATATCTGGATTGGGTAAATTAGTTCGTTCTGTCTGATTTATTTGAGATTTTTTCTTATAAGTTCTAACTTCCCCCTTCATGTAATCATCCAAATCCCTTTTAAATTTTTTACACTTCAAATCAGTTATGGATTGTTCAAATTTAATAATTTTATCAGTGATTATTTGGTCTCGTTCTTTAAATTCCTTTGATAGGCTGTATGGTTCAATTCTTTCTTTAATCTTATCGATCTCGCCTACTAATGTCTTGACCTTATCACTTCTAAATTTAATTACCAATTCCATCAATGAAAAGGAACATTTATCTAAAATCGCCTCCCAATTTTTCTGATACTCTTCATATTCTTCAAAAATACTTGGTTTAAAGATGCGTAGTCCCCTTGGTATCATCCTTTTATCCAAATACTTTTGAAGATTAACACTGTCTAACCAATTCTTAGTTTCTTGTTTAAGCAAGTCCTCTAATTTAAAAAAAATTCTCTCTTAAAGACGTTTCTTCACAAGTGGGATCAATAGATTCATTAATCTCCCATTTAGACATATAATTTTGTCTTCTGCTGTTTCTGTTTTCAAAATTGGAAAAACAACTCATCTCTGCTGCCCGGAATGGACTATGTGTAAATGCAAAAAATTATATAACAAGTCTATAATAAACAGGCGCCAAAATGAGTGGTTTTTCCTAGCCGCTGTAAATGGAGATGGTCAATCTCCTGAACAAAGGGTACAAAAAAATGAATAAATTACAGCGCTAATACAACTGATGCTAAATATATAAGAATGTATTCCTTAAAACAGACTGACATGTCAAATGTAAATAAAATTATTAAAAATGCTCTTAGACCAATTAATGGACATATAATAGGCTCCTCAGCAATAACCTTATTAAGGCAAGGGTCCATATGATAATGATTGGACACCAGGTCTAATTTTCACCAAGACCAGTGTAATTAATTACCCATCAGGTGTTCCAATGCATGGTTCCGGATCCGGGTCTTTATCTGTGGAATGGATTCTGGTTCACAGTCCGTTTTAATTGACACCTTAATGTCCAGCACGCTGTGTTCCGTTTGTAGATGAATCCTGGGAAATTTTCCTTACTTAGACCAAGTTGGATTCGGGATCCTGGTTCACATATAGCATAAGATGGGAGGTCCTGGGTTGAGAACCTAACGGAGCTGTCTTGAATAACGTCCAATGGTCAGGAGCAGTGTTCCCTTACGCGTTTCGCCGCTCCAGGCAGCTTTCTCAAAGGGTAATGTGATGGTCGGAATTTACCCCTTTTTATAGGGGAAATGATGTCATCAGTCAATTAGCATGAACAATTAATTAAGATCTGGCATCAGAATTTCAAACATTTAAGAATACAGAAACAGCAGAGACTACTAAATAAAAACACACATTTGCTGATATTTATAAAACTAATCACGGATCACTTGGAAAAAACTAATTTATTAAATTCCCAATTATCAGTCATGTGATCGTGTCACCGATCACATGACACTACTCAAGACGACTTCCTGTAGTGCTGTCTACTCGTAGGGACAGCCATCTGTCAATCCGCATGTCCCGCCCCGCTTATGTGTCACATGGGTCTACAACCTAGGAAGTGTACCGCTCCCATGACTACGGAGCCGTCACTTCCTGAAACACTCGTTGCTAAGTAACAGCAAGAAAACAGGAGACATGATTATAGGTGGAGACGCTTCGGCTACACGCACGTTTACCGGAAGTCACCTGTTCCTATAGCAACAGGCCCGGCACATCCTAATGTGCTTAACTAATAGCCGTTTATCTCTCATATCGGAAGTGACCCATTTTCTCTAACAACGGAATCGTCACCTCATATTATACCTTTATACTGATTCTCACAACATATCAGAGGACTGTAATAAAACCTACTTATAATTAAAGGAATATTTATCAATTATAGATATAGTCACCAGAAGTGACGGTTTCCATAACAATAAGGCAATCTCAACCCGGTGTATGTTATTACTGGACAACCATCTGGATGAAGGGGACGGCATATCAATTATCAAAATTGGTGACTGTTCATTCCACATAATAGCCAAAATCGGAAAGACTCATATAAAACACATAGGTCCATTCCCAAATGTGAATTTAAAATTTGGAAAAGCACTAAACTAGGATTGTATTAATTTAAAAATGAATGGAACTTCTCACTAATAGGCATCAATTTTATCAATAATCAAAAGAAGTGTAATAACAGAATCAATCAAGTATTGTATTAAGTTCTAAAGACTCATTCAGACCTTGTGGATGTAGTGTGTTTAATTGAAAGGTCCAATAAATCTCTTGCTTACACAATCTAGCAAATCTATCCCCCCTCTTTTTGTTATTGGAATGTATTCTAGTCCAATAATTTTTAGGGATGCTGGGTTACTATCATGATGTTTATTAAAATGCCTAGGTACACTGTGGTTAGTAATTTTATTGATTACATTCCTTCTGTGCTCCATGAATCTTACTTTAAGTGGCCGGGTGGTTCTCCCCACATATTTCAAGTTACAACCACATATCAGTAAATAGATGACCCAGCTGGAGTCACAATTAATGAAACTTGTAATGGCATAATCCTTTTGTACCCATTCTCGAGGCAAAATTAATGTTTTATTTATTGTATGTTGACAGGTGGTGCATCTCGTTTTACCACACTTGAAAAATCCTTTCTGTTTAGTTGGCAGCCAAGATTGGCATCCATTTTTCACCTCTTGTTCTTTTATAGGTTTCATATAACTGGCAGCAAGTAGGGTTTTAAGAGATTTATTTTTCTTAAACGTGAATTTCGGATTAATGGGAATACAATCTTTCAAAATCATATCGTATCTCAAGACATTATAATTTCTCTTAATAACACGTTTAATCTCCCCCGATTGGTTATTAAAAGTGGATATAAACGATATATCCCTCTCACTGTTTATGGACTCTTGTTTTGACTTAGGTCCCAATAACTCACATCGATCCATTGATAAGACTTCGTCATAAGCTTTCTTTAATAATGATTCTGGGTAACCTCGAGCTCTGAAGGTTTCCCACATAACTTTTGCTTGTGACTGAAATAGACTAACCGACGAACAGTTGCGTCTAATACGCATGAACTGTCCTTTCGGAATATTCAATTTCCAAGGCATATAGTGGGAACTATTGAAATGCAAATAGGTCCCACTTCCTACCTCCTTAGTGTGGTTGGAGGTTTGAATAGAATCTCCATTTACTTTTAGGGTCACATCAAGGAAGGTAATTTCGGATGAATGATAGGTGTGAGTGAACTGCAAATTAAACGTGTTAGTGTTGAGAAAAGAAACAAAACTCTGAGCCGTGTTAAAGTCCCCATCCCAAATAATAAACAGATCGTCAATGTAACGGCCATAGAGGACCAGGCTCCCCGAGAACTCCCCCCCCACACGAGCCGGTCTTCGACCATGCCCATGTAGAGGTTGGCGTAACTCGGTGCGAACCTGGTCCCCATGACTTGTAGATAAAACGTGTCTGAAAAAAGAAAAAAATTGTGCTGGAGAATGAATGAGATAGAGTCCAACAGAAATTTCCTATGTCTCTCCGTGAGGTCGCCATCTGCATTTAATCTTTCTTCAATTGCCTGTAATCCCAATACATGGGGGATGTTAGTATAAAGGCTTTGCACGTCTAATGTCAAAAAGGCATATGTCGATTTCCATTTGATCTTTTGAATGAGTTGAAAAAAGTGAGTTGTATCACGTATATGAGACCTCAACAAAGAGACACGGGGCTGGAGGAAACTATCTACATAAGCCGAAAGATTGGAAGATAAAGAATTAACACAAGAAATTATAGGACGTCCAGGGGGTGATGTGATGGACTTGTGGATTTTGGGTAAGTGATAATAAATAAGAATGACTGGAAATGAAGGAAACAAAAATCGAAATTCCTCTCTTGATATGACCCCATCATGGCAGGCCAATGACAGCAGATGTTCTAATTCAGCAGAGAATTCAGCAGAGGGATTCTTTGTCAATTTCCGATAAAACAACTGATTATCCAACTGTCTGTTGGCCTCTTTTATATAGTCACACCTATTTTGGACAACTAACACCCCCCCTTATCTGCCTGTTTAATTATTACTGAGGTGTCGCTAGTTAATCTTTTTAAAGCTGTCCTCTCTCTCTTGCTTAGGTTCCCACGTGGATTAGATTTTTTGTTTGATCTATCACATAAGGTTCTGAAATTATCAAGTGTTGTTCTATAAAAACACTCAATACTACTGCTCTTCGAGGTGATAGGGAAAAAATCTGATTTTAATTTGAATGCTTTCCTATTAATATCAAAAATCTTATTTTGGGTGGACACGATCTCATTAGTCGCACCTTCCTGTTGTAATTCTTCTAGCAATGATAATAACGGTTTGTCTGTATCATCCAGCAGGACCGGGGAAAGATCATCATCAATCTTATTGATTTTCTTTTGTGCAAAATACCTTTTTCTACATAACGTCCTTATGAACCTATTAAGGTCCACAAACAAATCAAAAAGATTAGGTTCTGTTGAGGGAGAATATTTTAATCCTTTAGCTAACAGGGAGATTTCACTTTCATTTAAAGTCTTACTAGACAGATTAAATATACCTGTAGGGCCTGAATTAGTTTCTTGATATCTTAAAGATTTCTTACGTTTCTCCTTTTTCCCTCCTCTACACCCTCTAGACTTGGGCTTCTGTTTCTCTTGGGGGTCTGGGGTTGGTGTGTTTTGTTCTGTTGGTTTTTGCGACGACTTTCTCCTAAAAAAGATTCGCTAGAGTGATCTGCCCCCCATCTGTTATCTGTCTTTGGGCGTGCCCCTAGTTGTCTATCTTCATCAATATATCGGGGAGATGGTTGAACATTCTTCCTAGTGTCCCTGCTTAGTTCTCTATTTTTCTGTTTCCTGCTGTCCGAAAAACCTCTCTGTCTCGTCTGTGGACGTCTAGAAGGATTTGGATAATCTTCTATATTTTTCCATCCAGGTTTTCTAATATCTGGATTGGGTAAATTAGTTCGTTCTGTCTGATTTATTTGAGATTTTTTCTTATAAGTTCTAACTTCCCCCTTCATGTAATCATCCAAATCCCTTTTAAATTTTTTACACTTCAAATCAGTTATGGATTGTTCAAATTTAATAATTTTATCAGTGATTATTTGGTCTCGTTCTTTAAATTCCTTTGATAGGCTGTATGGTTCAATTCTTTCTTTAATCTTATCGATCTCGCCTACTAATGTCTTGACCTTATCACTTCTAAATTTAATTACCAATTCCATCAATGAAAAGGAACATTTATCTAAAATCGCCTCCCAATTTTTCTGATACTCTTCATATTCTTCAAAAATACTTGGTTTAAAGATGCGTAGTCCCCTTGGTATCATCCTTTTATCCAAATACTTTTGAAGATTAACACTGTCTAACCAATTCTTAGTTTCTTGTTTAAGCAAGTCCTCTAATTTAAAAAAAATTCTCTCTTAAAGACGTTTCTTCACAAGTGGGATCAATAGATTCATTAATCTCCCATTTAGACATATAATTTTGTCTTCTGCTGTTTCTGTTTTCAAAATTGGAAAAACAACTCATCTCTGCTGCCCGGAATGGACTATGTGTAAATGCAAAAAATTATATAACAAGTCTATAATAAACAGGCGCCAAAATGAGTGGTTTTTCCTAGCCGCTGTAAATGGAGATGGTCAATCTCCTGAACAAAGGGTACAAAAAAATGAATAAATTACAGCGCTAATACAACTGATGCTAAATATATAAGAATGTATTCCTTAAAACAGACTGACATGTCAAATGTAAATAAAATTATTAAAAATGCTCTTAGACCAATTAATGGACATATAATAGGCTCCTCAGCAATAACCTTATTAAGGCAAGGGTCCATATGATAATGATTGGACACCAGGTCTAATTTTCACCAAGACCAGTGTAATTAATTACCCATCAGGTGTTCCAATGCATGGTTCCGGATCCGGGTCTTTATCTGTGGAATGGATTCTGGTTCACAGTCCGTTTTAATTGACACCTTAATGTCCAGCACGCTGTGTTCCGTTTGTAGATGAATCCTGGGAAATTTTCCTTACTTAGACCAAGTTGGATTCGGGATCCTGGTTCACATATAGCATAAGATGGGAGGTCCTGGGTTGAGAACCTAACGGAGCTGTCTTGAATAACGTCCAATGGTCAGGAGCAGTGTTCCCTTACGCGTTTCGCCGCTCCAGGCAGCTTTCTCAAAGGGTAATGTGATGGTCGGAATTTACCCCTTTTTATAGGGGAAATGATGTCATCAGTCAATTAGCATGAACAATTAATTAAGATCTGGCATCAGAATTTCAAACATTTAAGAATACAGAAACAGCAGAGACTACTAAATAAAAACACACATTTGCTGATATTTATAAAACTAATCACGGATCACTTGGAAAAAACTAATTTATTAAATTCCCAATTATCAGTCATGTGATCGTGTCACCGATCACATGACACTACTCAAGACGACTTCCTGTAGTGCTGTCTACTCGTAGGGACAGCCATCTGTCAATCCGCATGTCCCGCCCCGCTTATGTGTCACATGGGTCTACAACCTAGGAAGTGTACCGCTCCCATGACTACGGAGCCGTCACTTCCTGAAACACTCGTTGCTAAGTAACAGCAAGAAAACAGGAGACATGATTATAGGTGGAGACGCTTCGGCTACACGCACGTTTACCGGAAGTCACCTGTTCCTATAGCAACAGGCCCGGCACATCCTAATGTGCTTAACTAATAGCCGTTTATCTCTCATATCGGAAGTGACCCATTTTCTCTAACAACGGAATCGTCACCTCATATTATACCTTTATACTGATTCTCACAACATATCAGAGGACTGTAATAAAACCTACTTATAATTAAAGGAATATTTATCAATTATAGATATAGTCACCAGAAGTGACGGTTTCCATAACAATAAGGCAATCTCAACCCGGTGTATGTTATTACTGGACAACCATCTGGATGAAGGGGACGGCATATCAATTATCAAAATTGGTGACTGTTCATTCCACATAATAGCCAAAATCGGAAAGACTCATATAAAACACATAGGTCCATTCCCAAATGTGAATTTAAAATTTGGAAAAGCACTAAACTAGGATTGTATTAATTTAAAAATGAATGGAACTTCTCACTAATAGGCATCAATTTTATCAATAATCAAAAGAAGTGTAATAACAGAATCAATCAAGTATTGTATTAAGTTCTAAAGACTCATTCAGACCTTGTGGATGTAGTGTGTTTAATTGAAAGGTCCAATAAATCTCTTGCTTACACAATCTAGCAAATCTATCCCCCCTCTTTTTGTTATTGGAATGTATTCTAGTCCAATAATTTTTAGGGATGCTGGGTTACTATCATGATGTTTATTAAAATGCCTAGGTACACTGTGGTTAGTAATTTTATTGATTACATTCCTTCTGTGCTCCATGAATCTTACTTTAAGTGGCCGGGTGGTTCTCCCCACATATTTCAAGTTACAACCACATATCAGTAAATAGATGACCCAGCTGGAGTCACAATTAATGAAACTTGTAATGGCATAATCCTTTTGTACCCATTCTCGAGGCAAAATTAATGTTTTATTTATTGTATGTTGACAGGTGGTGCATCTCGTTTTACCACACTTGAAAAATCCTTTCTGTTTAGTTGGCAGCCAAGATTGGCATCCATTTTTCACCTCTTGTTCTTTTATAGGTTTCATATAACTGGCAGCAAGTAGGGTTTTAAGAGATTTATTTTTCTTAAACGTGAATTTCGGATTAATGGGAATACAATCTTTCAAAATCATATCGTATCTCAAGACATTATAATTTCTCTTAATAACACGTTTAATCTCCCCCGATTGGTTATTAAAAGTGGATATAAACGATATATCCCTCTCACTGTTTATGGACTCTTGTTTTGACTTAGGTCCCAATAACTCACATCGATCCATTGATAAGACTTCGTCATAAGCTTTCTTTAATAATGATTCTGGGTAACCTCGAGCTCTGAAGGTTTCCCACATAACTTTTGCTTGTGACTGAAATAGACTAACCGACGAACAGTTGCGTCTAATACGCATGAACTGTCCTTTCGGAATATTCAATTTCCAAGGCATATAGTGGGAACTATTGAAATGCAAATAGGTCCCACTTCCTACCTCCTTAGTGTGGTTGGAGGTTTGAATAGAATCTCCATTTACTTTTAGGGTCACATCAAGGAAGGTAATTTCGGATGAATGATAGGTGTGAGTGAACTGCAAATTAAACGTGTTAGTGTTGAGAAAAGAAACAAAACTCTGAGCCGTGTTAAAGTCCCCATCCCAAATAATAAACAGATCGTCAATGTAACGGCCATAGAGGACCAGGCTCCCCGAGAACTCCCCCCCCACACGAGCCGGTCTTCGACCATGCCCATGTAGAGGTTGGCGTAACTCGGTGCGAACCTGGTCCCCATGACTTGTAGATAAAACGTGTCTGAAAAAAGAAAAAAATTGTGCTGGAGAATGAATGAGATAGAGTCCAACAGAAATTTCCTATGTCTCTCCGTGAGGTCGCCATCTGCATTTAATCTTTCTTCAATTGCCTGTAATCCCAATACATGGGGGATGTTAGTATAAAGGCTTTGCACGTCTAATGTCAAAAAGGCATATGTCGATTTCCATTTGATCTTTTGAATGAGTTGAAAAAAGTGAGTTGTATCACGTATATGAGACCTCAACAAAGAGACACGGGGCTGGAGGAAACTATCTACATAAGCCGAAAGATTGGAAGATAAAGAATTAACACAAGAAATTATAGGACGTCCAGGGGGTGATGTGATGGACTTGTGGATTTTGGGTAAGTGATAATAAATGGGAATGACTGGAAATGAAGGAAACAAAAATCGAAATTCCTCTCTTGATATGACCCCATCATGGCAGGCCAATGACAGCAGATGTTCTAATTCAGCAGAGAATTCAGCAGAGGGATTCTTTGTCAATTTCCGATAAAACAACTGATTATCCAACTGTCTGTTGGCCTCTTTTATATAGTCACACCTATTTTGGACAACTAACACCCCCCCTTATCTGCCTGTTTAATTATTACTGAGGTGTCGCTAGTTAATCTTTTTAAAGCTGTCCTCTCTCTCTTGCTTAGGTTCCCACGTGGATTAGATTTTTTGTTTGATCTATCACATAAGGTTCTGAAATTATCAAGTGTTGTTCTATAAAAACACTCAATACTACTGCTCTTCGAGGTGATAGGGAAAAAATCTGATTTTAATTTGAATGCTTTCCTATTAATATCAAAAATCTTATTTTGGGTGGACACGATCTCATTAGTCGCACCTTCCTGTTGTAATTCTTCTAGCAATGATAATAACGGTTTGTCTGTATCATCCAGCAGGACCGGGGAAAGATCATCATCAATCTTATTGATTTTCTTTTGTGCAAAATATCTTTTTCTACATAACGTCCTTATGAACCTATTAAGGTCCACAAACAAATCAAAAAGATTAGGTTCTGTTGAGGGAGAGTATTTTAATCCTTTAGCTAACAGGGAGATTTCACTTTCATTTAAAGTCTTACTAGACAGATTAAATATACCTGTAGGGCCTGAATTAGTTTCTTGATATCTTAAAGATTTCTTACGTTTCTCCTTTTTCCCTCCTCTACACCCTCTAGACTTGGGCTTCTGTTTCTCTTGGGGGTCTGGGGTTGGTGTGTTTTGTTCTGTTGGTTTTTGCGACGACTTTCTCCTAAAAAAGATTCGCTAGAGTGATCTGCCCCCCATCTGTTATCTGTCTTTGGGCGTGCCCCTAGTTGTCTATCTTCATCAATATATCGGGGAGATGGTTGAACATTCTTCCTAGTGTCCCTGCTTAGTTCTCTATTTTTCTGTTTCCTGCTGTCCGAAAAACCTCTCTGTCTCGTCTGTGGACGTCTAGAAGGATTTGGATAATCTTCTATATTTTTCCATCCAGGTTTTCTAATATCTGGATTGGGTAAATTAGTTCGTTCTGTCTGATTTATTTGAGATTTTTTCTTATAAGTTCTAACTTCCCCCTTCATGTAATCATCCAAATCCCTTTTAAATTTTTTACACTTCAAATCAGTTATGGATTGTTCAAATTTAATAATTTTATCAGTGATTATTTGGTCTCGTTCTTTAAATTCCTTTGATAGGCTGTATGGTTCAATTCTTTCTTTAATCTAATCGATCTCGCCTACTAATGTCTTGACCTTATCACTTCTAAATTTAATTACCAATTCCATCAATGAAAAGGAACATTTATCTAAAATCGCCTCCCAATTTTTCTGATACTCTTCATATTCTTCAAAAATACTTGGTTTAAAGATGCGTAGTCCCCTTGGTATCATCCTTTTATCCAAATACTTTTGAAGATTAACACTGTCTAACCAATTCTTAGTTTCTTGTTTAAGCAAGTCCTCTAATTTAAAAAAAATTCTCTCTTAAAGACGTTTCTTCACAAGTGGGATCAATAGATTCATTAATCTCCCATTTAGACATATAATTTTGTCTTCTGCTGTTTCTGTTTTCAAAATTGGAAAAACAACTCATCTCTGCTGCCCGGAATGGACTATGTGTAAATGCAAAAAATTATATAACAAGTCTATAATAAACAGGCGCCAAAATGAGTGGTTTTTCCTAGCCGCTGTAAATGGAGATGGTCAATCTCCTGAACAAAGGGTACAAAAAAATGAATAAATTACAGCGCTAATACAACTGATGCTAAATATATAAGAATGTATTCCTTAAAACAGACTGACATGTCAAATGTAAATAAAATTATTAAAAATGCTCTTAGACCAATTAATGGACATATAATAGGCTCCTCAGCAATAACCTTATTAAGGCAAGGGTCCATATGATAATGATTGGACACCAGGTCTAATTTTCACCAAGACCAGTGTAATTAATTACCCATCAGGTGTTCCAATGCATGGTTCCGGATCCGGGTCTTTATCTGTGGAATGGATTCTGGTTCACAGTCCGTTTTAATTGACACCTTAATGTCCAGCACGCTGTGTTCCGTTTGTAGATGAATCCTGGGAAATTTTCCTTACTTAGACCAAGTTGGATTCGGGATCCTGGTTCACATATAGCATAAGATGGGAGGTCCTGGGTTGAGAACCTAACGGAGCTGTCTTGAATAACGTCCAATGGTCAGGAGCAGTGTTCCCTTACGCGTTTCGCCGCTCCAGGCAGCTTTCTCAAAGGGTAATGTGATGGTCGGAATTTACCCCTTTTTATAGGGGAAATGATGTCATCAGTCAATTAGCATGAACAATTAATTAAGATCTGGCATCAGAATTTCAAACATTTAAGAATACAGAAACAGCAGAGACTACTAAATAAAAACACACATTTGCTGATATTTATAAAACTAATCACGGATCACTTGGAAAAAACTAATTTATTAAATTCCCAATTATCAGTCATGTGATCGTGTCACCGATCACATGACACTACTCAAGACGACTTCCTGTAGTGCTGTCTACTCGTAGGGACAGCCATCTGTCAATCTGCATGTCCCGCCCCGCTTATGTGTCACATGGGTCTACAACCTAGGAAGTGTACCGCTCCCATGACTACGGAGCCGTCACTTCCTGAAACACTCGTTGCTAAGTAACAGCAAGAAAACAGGAAACATGATTATCGGTGGAGACGCTTCGGCTACACGCACGTTTACCGGAAGTCACCTGTTCCTATAGCAACAGGCCCGGCACATCCTAATGTGCTTAACTAATAGCCGTTTATCTCTCATATCGGAAGTGACCCGTTTTCTCTAACAACGGAATCGTCACCTCATATTATACCTTTATACTGATTCTCACAACATATCAGAGGACTGTAATAAAACCTACTTATAATTAAAGGAATATTTATCAATTATAGATATAGTCACCAGAAGTGACGGTTTCCATAACAACAAGGCAATCTCAACCCGGTGTATGTTATTACTGGACAACCATCTGGATGAAGGGGACGGCATATCAATTATCAAAATTGGTGACTGTTCATTCCACATTATAGCCAAAATCGGAAAGACTCATATAAAACACATAGGTCCATTCCCAAATGTGAATTTAAAATTTGGAAAAGCACTAAACTAGGATTGTACTAATTTAAAAATGAATGGAACTTCTTACTAATAGGCATCAATTTTATCAATAATCAAAAGAAGTGTAATAACAGAATCAATCAAGTATTGTATTAAGTTCTAAAGACTCATTCAGACCTTGTGGATGTAGTGTGTTTAATTGAAAGGTCCAATAAATCTCTTGCTTACACAATCTAGCAAATCTATCCCCCCCTCTTTTTGTTATTGGAATGTATTCTAGTCCAATAATTTTTAGGGATGCTGGGTTACTATCATGATGTTTATTAAAATGCCTAGGTACACTGTGGTTAGTAATTTTATTGATTACATTCCTTCTGTGCTCCATGAATCTTACTTTAAGTGGCCGGGTGGTTCTCCCCACATATTTCAAGTTACAACCACATATCAGTAAATAGATGACCCAGCTGGAGTCACAATTAATGAAACTTGTAATGGCATAATCCTTTTGTACCCATTCTCGAGGCAAAATTAATGTTTTATTTATTGTATGTTGACAGGTGGTGCATCTCGTTTTACCACACTTGAAAAAATCCTTTCTGTTTAGTTGGCAGCCAAGATTGGCATCCATTTTTCACCTCTTGTTCTTTTATAGGTTTCATATAACTGGGAGCAAGTAGGGTTTTAAGAGATTTATTTTTCTTAAACGTGAATTTCGGATTAATGGGAATACAATCTTTCAAAATCATATCGTATCTCAAGACATTATAATTTCTCTTAATAATACGTTTAATCTCCCCCGATTGGTTATTAAAAGTGGATATAAACGATATATCCCTCTCACTGTTTATGGACTCTTGTTTTGACTTAGGTCCCAATAACTCACATCGATCCATTGATAAGACTTCGTCAGAAGCTTTCTTTAATAATGATTCTGGGTAACCTCGAGCTCTGAAGGTTTCCCACATAACTTTTGCTTGTGACTCAAATAGACTAACCGACGAACAGTTGCGTCTAATACGCATGAACTGTCCTTTCGGAATATTCAATTTCAAAGGCATATAGTGGGGACTATTGAAATGCAAATAGGTCCCACTTCCTACCTCCTTAGTGTGGTTGGAGGTTTGAATAGAATCTCCATTTACTTTTAGGGTCACATCAAGGAAGGTAATTTCGGATGAATGATAGGTGTGAGTGAACTGCAAATTAAACGTGTTAGTGTTGAGAAAAGAAACAAAACTCTGAGCCGTGTTAAAGTCCCCATCCCAAATAATAAACAGATCGTCAATGTAACGGCCATAGAGGACCAGGCTCCCCGAGAACTCCCCCCCCCACACGAGCCGGTCTTCGACCATGCCCATGTAGAGGTTGGCGTAACTCGGTGCGAACCTGGTCCCCATGACTTGTAGATAAAACGTGTCTGAAAAAAGAAAAAAATTGTGCTGGAGAATGAATGAGATAGAGTCCAACAGAAATTTCCTATGTCTCTCCGTGAGGTCGCCATCTGCATTTAATCTTTCTTCAATTGCCTGTAATCCCAATACATGGGGGATGTTAGTATAAAGGCTTTGCACGTCTAATGTCAAAAAGGCATATGTCGATTTCCATTTGATCTTTTGAATGAGTTGCAAAAAGTGAGTTGTATCACGTATATGAGACCTCAACAAAGAGACACGGGGCTGGAGGAAACTATCTACATAAGCCGAAAGATTGGAAGATAAAGAATTAACACAAGAAATTATAGGACGTCCAGGGGGTGATGTGATGGACTTGTGGATTTTGGGTAAGTGATAATAAATGGGAATGACTGGAAATGAAGGAAACAAAAATCGAAATTCCTCTCTTGATATGACCCCATCATGGCAGGCCAATGACAGCAGATGTTCTAATTCAGCAGAGAATTCAGCAGAGGGATTCTTTGTCAATTTCCGATAAAACAACTGATTATCCAACTGTCTGTTGGCCTCTTTTATATAGTCACACCTATTTTGGACAACTAACACCCCCCCTTATCTGCCTGTTTAATTATTACTGAGGTGTCGCTAGTTAATCTTTTTAAAGCTGTCCTCTCTCTCTTGCTTAGGTTCCCACGTGGATTAGATTTTTTGTTTGATCTATCACATAAGGTTCTGAAATTATCAAGTGTTGTTCTATAAAAACACTCAATACTACTGCTCTTCGAGGTGATAGGGAAAAAATCTGATTTTAATTTGAATGCTTTCCTATTAATATCAAAAATCTTATTTTGGGTGGACACGATCTCATTAGTCGCACCTTCCTGTTGTAATTCTTCTAGCAATGATAATAACGGTTTGTCTGTATCATCCAGCAGGACCGGGGAAAGATCATCATCAATCTTATTGATTTTCTTTTGTGCAAAATACCTTTTTCTACATAACGTCCTTATGAACCTATTAAGGTCCACAAACAAATCAAAAAGATTAGGTTCTGTTGAGGGAGAGTATTTTAATCCTTTAGCTAACAGGGAGATTTCACTTTCATTTAAAGTCTTACTAGACAGATTAAATATACCTGTAGGGCCTGAATAAGTTTCTTGATATCTTAAAGATTTCTTACGTTTCTCCTTTTTCCCTCCTCTACACCCTCTAGACTTGGGCTTCTGTTTCTCTTGGGGGTCTGGGGTTGGTGTGTTTTGTTCTGTTGGTTTTTGCGACGACTTTCTCCTAAAAAAGATTCGCTAGAGTGATCTGCCCCCCATCTGTTATCTGTCTTTGGGCGTGCCCCTAGTTGTCTATCTTCATCAATATATCGGGGAGATGGTTGAACATTCTTCCTAGTGTCCCTGCTTAGTTCTCTATTTTTCTGTTTCCTGCTGTCCGAAAAACCTCTCTGTCTCGTCTGTGGACGTCTAGAAGGATTTGGATAATCTTCTATAATTTTCCATCCAGGTTTTCTAATATCTGGATTGGGTAAATTAGTTCGTTCTGTCTGATTTATTTGAGATTTTTTCTTATAAGTTCTAACTTCCCCCTTCATGTAATCATCCAAATCCCTTTTAAATTTTTTACACTTCAAATCAGTTATGGATTGTTCAAATTTAATAATTTTATCAGTGATTATTTGGTCTCGTTCTTTAAATTCCTTTGATAGGCTGTATGGTTCAATTCTTTCTTTAATCTTATCGATCTCGCCTACTAATGTCTTGACCTTATCACTTCTAAATTTAATTACCAATTCCATCAATGAAAAGGAACATTTATCTAAAATCGCCTCCCAATTTTTCTGATACTCTTCATATTCTTCAAAAATACTTGGTTTAAAGATGCGTAGTCCCCTTGGTATCATCCTTTTATCCAAATACTTTTGAAGATTAACACTGTCTAACCAATTCTTAGTTTCTTGTTTAAGCAAGTCCTCTAATTTAAAAAAAATTCTCTCTTAAAGACGTTTCTTCACAAGTGGGATCAATAGATTCATTAATCTCCCATTTAGACATATAATTTTGTCTTCTGCTGTTTCTGTTTTCAAAATTGGAAAAACAACTCATCTCTGCTGCCCGGAATGGACTATGTGTAAATGCAAAAAATTATATAACAAGTCTATAATAAACAGGCGCCAAAATTAGTGGTTTTTCCTAGCCGCTGTAAATGGAGATGGTCAATCTCCTGAACAAAGGGTACAAAAAAATGAATAAATTACAGCGCTAATACAACTGATGCTAAATATATAAGAATGTATTCCTTAAAACAGACTGACATGTCAAATGTAAATAAAATTATTAAAAATGCTCTTAGACCAATTAATGGACATATAATAGGCTCCTCAGCAATAACCTTATTAAGGCAAGGGTCCATATGATAATGATTGGACACCAGGTCTAATTTTCACCAAGACCAGTGTAATTAATTACCCATCAGGTGTTCCAATGCATGGTTCCGGATCCGGGTCTTTATCTGTGGAATGGATTCTGGTTCACAGTCCGTTTTAATTGACACCTTAATGTCCAGCACGCTGTGTTCCGTTTGTAGATGAATCCTGGGAAATTTTCCTTACTTAGACCAAGTTGGATTCGGGATCCTGGTTCACATATAGCATAAGATGGGAGGTCCTGGGTTGAGAACCTAACGGAGCTGTCTTGAATAACGTCCAATGGTCAGGAGCAGTGTTCCCTTACGCGTTTCGCCGCTCCAGGCAGCTTTCTCAAAGGGTAATGTGATGGTCGGAATTTACCCCTTTTTATAGGGGAAATGATGTCATCAGTCAATTAGCATGAACAATTAATTAAGATCTGGCATCAGAATTTCAAACATTTAAGAATACAGAAACAGCAGAGACTACTAAATAAAAACACACATTTGCTGATATTTATAAAACTAATCACGGATCACTTGGAAAAAACTAATTTATTAAATTCCCAATTATCAGTCATGTGATCGTGTCACTGATCACATGACACTACTCAAGACGACTTCCTGTAGTGCTGTCTACTCGTAGGGACAGCCATCTGTCAATCTGCATGTCCCGCCCCGCTTATGTGTCACATGGGTCTACAACCTAGGAAGTGTACCGCTCCCATGACTACGGAGCCGTCACTTCCTGAAACACTCGTTGCTAAGTAACAGCAAGAAAACAGGAAACATGATTATCGGTGGAGACGCTTCGGCTACACGCACGTTTACCGGAAGTCACCTGTTCCTATAGCAACAGGCCCGGCACATCCTAATGTGCTTAACTAATAGCCGTTTATCTCTCATATCGGAAGTGACCCGTTTTCTCTAACAACGGAATCGTCACCTCATATTATACCTTTATACTGATTCTCACAACATATCAGAGGACTGTAATAAAACCTACTTATAATTAAAGGAATATTTATCAATTATAGATATAGTCACCAGAAGTGACGGTTTCCATAACAACAAGGCAATCTCAACCCGGTGTATGTTATTACTGGACAACCATCTGGATGAAGGGGACGGCATATCAATTATCAAAATTGGTGACTGTTCATTCCACATTATAGCCAAAATCGGAAAGACTCATATAAAACACATAGGTCCATTCCCAAATGTGAATTTAAAATTTGGAAAAGCACTAAACTAGGATTGTACTAATTTAAAAATGAATGGAACTTCTCACTAATAGGCATCAATTTTATCAATAATCAAAAGAAGTGTAATAACAGAATCAATCAAGTATTGTATTAAGTTCTAAAGACTCATTCAGACCTTGTGGATGTAGTGTGTTTAATTGAAAGGTCCAATAAATCTCTTGCTTACACAATCTAGCAAATCTATCCCCCCCTCTTTTTGTTATTGGAATGTATTCTAGTCCAATAATTTTTAGGGATGCTGGGTTACTATCATGATGTTTATTAAAATGCCTAGGTACACTGTGGTTAGTAATTTTATTGATTACATTCCTTCTGTGCTCCATGAATCTTACTTTAAGTGGCCGGGTGGCTCTCATATTTCAAGTTACAACCACATATCAGTAAATAGATGACCCAGCTGGAGTCACAATTAATGAAACTTGTAATGGCATAATCCTTTTGTACCCATTCTCGAGGCAAAATTAATGTTTTATTTATTGTATGTTGACAGGTGGTGCATCTCGTTTTACCACACTTGAAAAATCCTTTCTGTTTAGTTGGCAGCCAAGATTGGCATCCATTTTTCACCACTTGTTCTTTTATAGGTTTCATATAACTGGGAGCAAGTAGGGTTTTAAGAGATTTATTTTTCTTAAACGTGAATTTCGGATTAATGGGAATACAATCTTTCAAAATCATATCGTATCTCAAGACATTATAATTTCTCTTAATAATACGTTTAATCTCCCCCGATTGGTTATTAAAAGTGGATATAAACGATATATCCCTCTCACTGTTTATGGACTCTTGTTTTGACTTAGGTCCCAATAACTCACATCGATCCATTGATAAGACTTCGTCAGAAGCTTTCTTTAATAATGATTCTGGGTAACCTCGAGCTCTGAAGGTTTCCCACATAACTTTTGCTTGTGACTCAAATAGACTAACCGACGAACAGTTGCGTCTAATACGCATGAACTGTCCTTTCGGAATATTCAATTTCCAAGGCATATAGTGGGAACTATTGAAATGCAAATAGGTCCCACTTCCTACCTCCTTAGTGTGGTTGGAGGTTTGAATAGAATCTCCATTTACTTTTAGGGTCACATCAAGGAAGGTAATTTCGGATGAATGATAGGTGTGAGCGAACTGCAAATTAAACGTGTTAGTGTTGAGAAAAGAAACAAAACTCTGAGCCGTGTTAAAGTCCCCATCCCAAATAATAAACAGATCATCAATGTAACGGCCATAGAGGACCAGGCTCCCCGAGAACTCCCCCCCCCACACACGAGCCGGTCTGTCGGTTAGTCTATTTGAGTCACAAGCAAAAGTTATGTGGGAAACCTTCAGAGCTCGAGGTTACCCAGAATCATTATTAAAGAAAGCTTATGACGAAGTCTTATCAATGGATCGATGTGAGTTATTGGGACCTAAGTCAAAACAAGAGTCCATAAACAGTGAGAGGGATATATCGTTTATATCCACTTTTAATAACCAATCGGGGGAGATTAAACGTATTATTAAGAGAAATTATAATGTCTTGAGATACGATATGATTTTGAAAGATTGTATTCCCATTAATCCGAAATTCACGTTTAAGAAAAATAAATCTCTTAAAACCCTACTTGCTCCCAGTTATATGAAACCTATAAAAGAACAAGAGGTGAAAAATGGATGCCAATCTTGGCTGCCAACTAAACAGAAAGGATTTTTTCAAGTGTGGTAAAACGAGATGCACCACCTGTCAACATACAATAAATAAAACATTAATTTTGCCTCGAGAATGGGTACAAAAGGATTATGCCATTACAAGTTTCATTAATTGTGACTCCAGCTGGGTCATCTATTTACTGATATGTGGTTTAACTTGAAATATGTGGGGAGAACCACCCGGCCACTTAAAGTAAGATTCATGGAGCACAGAAGGAATGTAATCAATAAAATTACTAACCACAGTGTACCTAGGCATTTTAATAAACATCATGATAGTAACCCAGCATCCCTAAAAATTATTGGACTAGAATACATTCCAATAACAAAAAGAGGGGGGGATAGATTTGCTAGATTGTGTAAGCAAGAGATTTATTGGACCTTTCAATTAAACACACTACATCCACAAGGTCTGAATGAGTCTTTAGAACTTAATACAATACTTGATTGATTCTGTTATTACACTTCTTTTGATTATTGATAAAATTGATGCCTATTAGTGAGAAGTTCCATTCATTTTTAAATTAGTACAATCCTAGTTTAGTGCTTTTCCAAATTTTAAATTCACATTTGGGAATGGACCTATGTGTTTTATATGAGTCTTTCCGATTTTGGCTATAATGTGGAATGAACAGTCACCAATTTTGATAATTGATATGCCGTCCCCTTCATCCAGATGGTTGTCCAGTAATAACATACACCGGGTTGAGATTGCCTTGTTGTTATGGAAACCGTCACTTCTGGTGACTATATCTATAATTGATAAATATTCCTTTAATTATAAGTAGGTTTTATTACAGTCCTCTGATATGTTGTGAGAATCAGTATAAAGGTATAATATGAGGTGACGATTCCGTTGTTAGAGAAAACGGGTCACTTCCGATATGAGAGATAAACGGCTATTAGTTAAGCACATTAGGATGTGCCGGGCCTGTTGCTATAGGAACAGGTGACTTCCGGTAAACGTGCGTGTAGCCGAAGCGTCTCCACCGATAATCATGTTTCCTGTTTTCTTGCTGTTACTTAGCAACGAGTGTTTCAGGAAGTGACGGCTCCGTAGTCATGGGAGCGGTACACTTCCTAGGTTGTAGACCCATGTGACACATAAGCGGGGCGGGACATGCAGATTGACAGATGGCTGTCCCTACGAGTAGACAGCACTACAGGAAGTCGTCTTGAGTAGTGTCATGTGATCAGTGACACGATCACATGACTGATAATTGGGAATTTAATAAATTAGTTTTTTCCAAGTGATCCGTGATTAGTTTTATAAATATCAGCAAATGTGTGTTTTTATTTAGTAGTCTCTGCTGTTTCTGTATTCTTAAATGTTTGAAATTCTGATGCCAGATCTTAATTAATTGTTCATGCTAATTGACTGATGACATCATTTCCCCTATAAAAAGGGGTAAATTCCGACCATCACATTACCCTTTGAGAAAGCTGCCTGGAGCGGCGAAACGCGTAAGGGAACACTGCTCCTGACCATTGGACGTTATTCAAGACAGCTCCGTTAGGTTCTCAACCCAGGACCTCCCATCTTATGCTATATGTGAACCAGGATCCCGAATCCAACTTGGTCTAAGTAAGGAAAATTTCCCAGGATTCATCTACAAACGGAACACAGCGTGCTGGACATTAAGGTGTCAATTAAAACGGACTGTGAACCAGAATCCATTCCACAGATAAAGACCCGGATCCGGAACCATGCATTGGAACACCTGATGGGTAATTAATTACACTGGTCTTGGTGAAAATTAGACCTGGTGTCCAATCATTATCATATGGACCCTTGCCTTAATAAGGTTATTGCTGAGGAGCCTATTATATGTCCATTAATTGGTCTAAGAGCATTTTTAATAATTTTATTTACATTTGACATGTCAGTCTGTTTTAAGGAATACATTCTTATATATTTAGCATCAGTTGTATTAGCGCTGTAATTTATTCATTTTTTTGTACCCTTTGTTCAGGAGATTGACCATCTCCATTTACAGCGGCTAGGAAAAACCACTCATTTTGGCGCCTGTTTATTATAGACTTGTTATATAATTTTTTGCATTTACACATAGTCCATTCCGGGCAGCAGAGATGAGTTGTTTTTCCAATTTTGAAAACAGAAACAGCAGAAGACAAAATTATATGTCTAAATGGGAGATTAATGAATCTATTGATCCCACTTGTGAAGAAACGTCTTTAAGAGAGAATTTTTTTTAAATTAGAGGACTTGCTTAAACAAGAAATTAAGAATTGGTTAGACAGTGTTAATCTTCAAAAGTATTTGGATAAAAGGATGATACCAAGGGGACTACGCATCTTTAAACCAAGTATTTTTGAAGAATATGAAGAGTATCAGAAAAATTGGGAGGCGATTTTAGATAAATGTTCCTTTTCATTGATGGAATTGGTAATTAAATTTAGAAGTGATAAGGTCAAGACATTAGTAGGCGAGATCGATAAGATTAAAGAAAGAATTGAACCATACAGCCTATCAAAGGAATTTAAAGAACGAGACCAAATAATCACTGATAAAATTATTAAATTTGAACAATCCATAACTGATTTGAAGTGTAAAAAATTTAAAAGGGATTTGGATGATTACATGAAGGGGGAAGTTAGAACTTATAAGAAAAAATCTCAAATAAATCAGACAGAACGAACTAATTTACCCAATCCAGATATTAGAAAACCTGGATGGAAAAATATAGAAGATTATCCAAATCCTTCTAGACGTCCACAGACGAGACAGAGAGGTTTTTCGGACAGCAGGAAACAGAAAAATAGAGAACTAAGCAGGGACACTAGGAAGAATGTTCAACCATCTCCCCGATATATTGATGAAGATAGACAACTAGGGGCACGCCCAAAGACAGATAACAGATGGGGGGCAGATCACTCTAGCGAATCTTTTTTAGGAGAAAGTCATCGCAAAAACCAACAGAACAAAACACACCAACCCCAGACCCCCAAGAGAAACAGAAGCCCAAGTCTAGAGGGTGTAGAGGAGGGAAAAAGGAGAAACGTAAGAAATCTTTAAGATATCAAGAAACTAATTCAGGCCCTACAGGTATATTTAATCTGTCTAGTAAGACTTTAAATGAAAGTGAAATCTCCCTGTTAGCTAAAGGATTAAAATACTCTCCCTCAACAGAACCTAATCTTTTTGATTTGTTTGTGGACCTTAATAGGTTCATAAGGACGTTATGTAGAAAAAGGTATTTTGCACAAAAGAAAATCAATAAGATTGATGATGATCTTTCCCCGGTCCTGCTGGATGATACAGACAAACCGTTATTATCATTGCTAGAAGAATTACAACAGGAAGGTGCGACTAATGAGATCGTGTCCACCCAAAATAAGATTTTTGATATTAATAGGAAAGCATTCAAATTAAAATCAGATTTTTTCCCTATCACCTCGAAGAGCAGTAGTATTGAGTGTTTTTATAGAACAACACTTGATAATTTCAGAACCTTATGTGATAGATCAAACAAAAAATCTAATCCACGTGGGAACCTAAGCAAGAGAGAGAGGACAGCTTTAAAAAGATTAACTAGCGACACCTCAGTAATAATTAAACAGGCAGATAAGGGGGGGTGTTAGTTGTCCAAAATAGGTGTGACTATATAAAAGAGGCCAACAGACAGTTGGATAATCAGTTGTTTTATCGGAAATTGACAAAGAATCCCTCTGCTGAATTCTCTGCTGAATTAGAACATCTGCTGTCATTGGCCTGCCATGATGGGGTCATATCAAGAGAGGAATTTCGATTTTTGTTTCCTTCATTTCCAGTCATTCCCATTTATTATCACTTACCCAAAATCCACAAGTCCATCACATCACCCCCTGGACGTCCTATAATTTCTTGTGTTAATTCTTTATCTTCCAATCTTTCGGCTTATGTAGATAGTTTCCTCCAGCCCCGTGTCTCTTTGTTGAGGTCTCATATACGTGATACAACTCACTTTTTGCAACTCATTCAAAAGATCAAATGGAAATCGACATATGCCTTTTTGACATTAGACGTGCAAAGCCTTTATACTAACATCCCCCATGTATTGGGATTACAGGCAATTGAAGAAAGATTAAATACAGATGGCGACCTCACGGAGAGACATAGGAAATTTCTGTTGGACTCTATCTCATTCATTCTCCAGCACAATTTTTTTCTTTTTTCAGACACGTTTTATCTACAAGTCATGGGGACCAGGTTCGCACCGAGTTACGCCAACCTCTACATGGGCATGGTCGAAGACCGGCTCGTGTGGGGGGGGAGTTCTCGGGGAGCCTGGTCCTCTATGGCCGTTACATTGACGATCTGTTTATTATTTGGGATGGGGACTTTAACACGGCTCAGAGTTTTGTTTCTTTTCTCAACACTAACACGTTTAATTTGCAGTTCACTCACACCTATCATTCATCCGAAATTACCTTCCTTGATGTGACCCTAAAAGTAAATGGAGATTCTATTCAAACCTCCAACCACACTAAGGAGGTAGGAAGTGGGACCTATTTGCATTTCAATAGTTCCCACTATATGCCTTGGAAATTGAATATTCCGAAAGGACAGTTCATGCGTATTAGACGCAACTGTTCGTCGGTTAGTCTATTTCAGTCACAAGCAAAAGTTATGTGGGAAACCTTCAGAGCTCGAGGTTACCCAGAATCATTATTAAAGAAAGCTTATGACGAAGTCTTATCAATGGATCGATGTGAGTTATTGGGACCTAAGTCAAAACAAGAGTCCATAAACAGTGAGAGGGATATATCGTTTATATCCACTTTTAATAACCAATCGGGGGAGATTAAACGTGTTATTAAGAGAAATTATAATGTCTTGAGATACGATATGATTTTGAAAGATTGTATTCCCATTAATCCGAAATTCACGTTTAAGAAAAATAAATCTCTTAAAACCCTACTTGCTGCCAGTTATATGAAACCTATAAAAGAACAAGAGGTGAAAAATGGATGCCAATCTTGGCTGCCAACTAAACAGAAAGGATTTTTCAAGTGTGGTAAAACGAGATGCACCACCTGTCAACATACAATAAATAAAACATTAATTTTGCCTCGAGAATGGGTACAAAAGGATTATGCCATTACAAGTTTCATTAATTGTGACTCCAGCTGGGTCATCTATTTACTGATATGTGGTTGTAACTTGAAATATGTGGGGAGAACCACCCGGCCACTTAAAGTAAGATTCATGGAGCACAGAAGGAATGTAATCAATAAAATTACTAACCACAGTGTACCTAGGCATTTTAATAAACATCATGATAGTAACCCAGCATCCCTAAAAATTATTGGACTAGAATACATTCCAATAACAAAAAGAGGGGGGATAGATTTGCTAGATTGTGTAAGCAAGAGATTTATTGGACCTTTCAATTAAACACACTACATCCACAAGGTCTGAATGAGTCTTTAGAACTTAATACAATACTTGATTGATTCTGTTATTACACTTCTTTTGATTATTGATAAAATTGATGCCTATTAGTGAGAAGTTCCATTCATTTTTAAGTTAGTACAATCCTAGTTTAGTGCTTTTCCAAATTTTAAATTCACATTTGGGAATGGACCTATGTGTTTTATATGAGTCTTTCCGATTTTGGCTATAATGTGGAATGAACAGTCACCAATTTTGATAATTGATATGCCGTCCCCTTCATCCAGATGGTTGTCCAGTAATAACATACACCGGGTTGAGATTGCCTTGTTGTTATGGAAACCGTCACTACTGGTGACTATATCTATAATTGATAAATATTCCTTTAATTATAAGTAGGTTTTATTACAGTCCTCTGATATGTTGTGAGAATCAGTATAAAGGTATAATATGAGGTGACGATTCGGTTGTTAGAGAAAACCGGTCACTTCCGATATGAGAGATAAACAGCTATTAGTTAAGCACATTAGGATGTGCCGGGCCTGTTGCTATAGGAACAGGTGACTTCCGGTAAACGTGCGTGTAGCCGAAGCGTCTCCACCGATAATCATGTTTCCTGTTTTCTTGCTGTTACTTAGCAACGAGTGTTTCAGGAAGTGACGGCTCCGTAGTCATGGGAGCGGTACATTTCCTAGGTTGTAGACCCATGTGACACATAAGCGGGGCGGGACATGCGGATTGACAGATGGCTGTCCCTACGAGTAGACAGCACTACAGGAAGTCGTCTTGAGTAGTGTCATGTGATCGGTGACACGATCACATGACTGATAATTGGGAATTTAATAAATTAGTTTTTTCCAAGTGATCCGTGATTAGTTTTATAAATATCAGCAAATGTGTGTTTTTATTTAGTAGTCTCTGCTGTTTCTGTATTCTTAAATGTTTGAAATTCTGATGCCAGATCTTAATTAATTGTTCATGCTAATTGACTGATGACATCATTTCCCCTATAAAAAGGGGTAAATTCTGACCATCACATTACCCTTTGAGAAAGCTGCCTGGAGCGGCGAAACGCGTAAGGGAACACTGCTCCTGACCATTGGACGTTATTCAAGACAGCTCCGTTAGGTTCTCAACCCAGGACCTCCCATCTTATGCTATATGTGAACCAGGATCCCGAATCCAACTTGGTCTTTGTAAGGAAAATTTCCCAGGATTCATCTACAAACGGAACACAGCGTGCTGGACATTAAGGTGTCAATTAAAACGGACTGTGAACAAGAATCCATTCCACAGATAAAGACCCGGATCCGGATCCATGCATTGGAACACCTGATGGGTAATTAATTACACTGGTCTTGGTGAAAATTAGACCTGGTGTCCAATCATTATCATATGGACCCTTGCCTTAATAAGGTTATTGCTGAGGAGCCTATTATATGTCCATTAATTGGTCTAAGAGCATTTTTAATAATTTTATTTACATTTGACATGTCAGTCTGTTTTAAGGAATACATTCTTATATCTTTAGCATCAGTTGTATTAGCGCTGTAATTTATTCATTTTTTTGTACCCTTTGTTCAGGAGATTGACCATCTCCATTTACAGCGGTTAGGAAAAACCACTCATTTTGGCGCCTGTTCATTATATACTTGTTATATAATTTTTTTTATATTTTCAGAGTGTATAGTGGATAGAGAGCTTTTCACTTTTTAATTTATGAACAGTAGCAGCTACTGGCTGGCTAAATTTATCTCTAATTCCTCACCCTTATAGTGGAAATACCACGGAGGCCCGGCGTCTACTCCCGGACCGTTGGCATAGCAACCGCGACCGGAAGTGACGTAACATCTTAAATGGCCAATGAACATTCCCGAGCCGTCGCCATAGTGACGCGGCTCGGAGTATGTGGCTTGTCACCCCCATGTAACTGACGGAGGCTTATCTCCCCCCATCCATCACCATGACGACGCGGCCCTATTAGCCGTGTCCTCCTCGGCCGGGTAGCTTGATCTTGTGTGCGAGGCATACATGTCACTTCCGGCCGGTGCCCATGGAAACCCCAGCTAACTTGTCCTTCACGGGCGGATGTTCAAGGAAGGACGGGTAGCTTGATCTTGTATGCGAGGTATACATGTCACTTCCGGCCGGTCCCCATGGAAACCCCAGCTAACTCGTCCTTCACGGACGGATGTTGTAATTATGTGAGCAGCAGTGTGTGCATAATTTTGGGCCGGTAACCATGGCAACCACATAAAGCTAAAAATGCTTAAATACTCTCTATTTTACACTCAAATATTTTTAATGTGTATATGACACAATGGCAACTTTTCTGAATACCTACTTATATCTGATTAAGCCAGCAGACAACAAATAGACAGATCATGTATGATTCATAGTAATGAATAGTATACTGACAGTATTCACAAGGCTAGGTCACAAATATTAAGCCATTACACCACATGTAGGGGACCTAGTGGTTTGTACTTAAAGGCTCTTGATATCAATCATTTATTATGAAAATCTGAATCAACCAAACAATTTAGTTGCTAACAGGCTTAAAATCACTAACAACTGGATACATCGGGAAATAAGTTTTTTCTCCAAGTAAAGAGAGGACAGGAAAGATAAATTGAATTAAATATGTATATTGTAGCTTGGTGCCTAGTAATTTTAGATTACTACATAGGAATCTGAGTCAGCCGAACAATTACAATGAAATATTTCTGTGACTGACAAACTTAAAGACACCTGAAAAAAAGAACAGAGACAACTCGATGTGTAGAAGAGGAAATTTTGGTCCAGAGAGAATAGGAGTGGTAAACTGAATTAAATAAGAATATTAGGCTTAGTCCTTATAAAAAGGAAGGGAATTCGTATTTATTTATTTATGATAAATTATTAGTGGAAAGATGTAAATCCACAATGTTTAGTCTTTATATTAAATAATCATATTCAGTTCCACTGCCTCATTGAGGCCATCTGGGTGTATAGAGCCCATCCTAAACATCCAGTAAACCTCCTGTTGGCACAGTTTTTTGAAACGATCGCCTCCCCTATTCATCAAGGGAATATGTTCTATCCCTATTATTTTGAGGCTTTTAGGGTCGCCATTATGATGGTCATTAAAATGTTGGGAGACACTATGTGTAGATACTCGGTTTAAAATGTTCCTTCGATGCTCGAGAAATCTAGTACGAAGTTTTCTGGTGGTGCGGCCTACATAATAAAGACCACAACCACACTATAGGATATACACAACGTATGTTGAATTACAGTTGATATGACTTCTAATCTTGTATTGTTTTTCCCCTTTATCGTTTTTTACTTTCTGTGTTTTCTCTATATACTGACATGTAATGCATCTAGTGCTGCCGCATCTATATAAACCCATTGTTGGAGAAAGCCAAGGATCTTTACTGAAGGCTGTTTTTTTCTCAGGCCTCAAGTGGCTGGGAGCCAGGGAGTTCTTTAAGGATCGTCCCTTCTGAAAGATGAATGTGGGTTTAATTGGGAGAACATCCCTTAATAAATTATCTTGTGAGGATAAACACTGACTCATAGCTGTACAGTGAGGGGTCACAGCGCCCAAACTGAAGGGGAGCTTTCTATTGGAATATTGCACTTTACAGTACCCTCAGTAAGCCTATCTAGTACAACTGATCAGTGACTTCAAAGCGCCATTGGGCACTCAGCCTAACAACACATATAATTTGATTCAAGGGTCATAGTACCTGTAATATATTATATATGTGTAGCACTACACAGTTAGCACAGTGTGTGGTTTTTATTCACACATATCACACTTTGTTTTGTCAATCTATATGTTTTTGGTTTTCATATTTCACAGCTACAGGTCTTTTTAACAAATATACTCTAATAAAAGTTATATTTTATGTATCAATTTAATGTTTAAGTGCGCCACTTCAAGTCCAATCGTTCTCTGTTTCTTTTTGTGCATAACTATATATTGGCAACAATATATTCAGTGGCAGCACCCCCTATATAATTCAAATATCTGATATAGAATATAACTAGGGGTTTCTTTTGTTCTAACTTGGAACTTTTCTATAATATGCTAGTGCAGTAGTATCCCTTTCCCTTTCCCTGCTAACGTGCGATGATGTTCCTCAGTTTCTGTAAGAGGTTGTGTTAGGGTCTCCTGCCCTGTGCTGCCACGTCGTCATGGCAACCGGGAGACAAGTGCTAGTGGAGTAACCTGAGCGCAGCTGATACTCCGGTTCGGGTCTTTTGCTGTGCAGTGGTTATAGGCTCTGTGCACGGCAGGGGATCCGGTGCTGGTTTTTGTGCTCACAGTCTGTGAGGTCTGAGTGGGGCGTGGACAGCACCTGCTTTATAAGGCCTCTTTTCAGGGTAAGCAGATGCTGCTGAATCTTTGTTGGTTAGTCAGTTCATGAAAGTTAGCCAGTACTGTGTAGCTTTGTATTTGTTTGTTGCTTACTGCAAATAGGCCTGGGGATTTGGTATTACACTCTGCCAATCCAGACCTAGCAGTAAGACTGGAGTCAGTCGTTTAGCTTGCTGGGGTTCTGTTACTACTCTGTGAACTTAGCAAGTTTGCGGCTGTATTCTAAGACTTGCCTGTCTAATCCTGTCTCACTGTGCTAGGTGTCAGGGGTCAGTTTAGTGGCAGTAAGCTAAAACCTGTGCACTGCAAGTGAGAATCAGGATTGTGGAGTCTCTCCTTGTGTCTATCATTCCATCTCTGACCAAGGAGTTTACTGCCACACCCGTTGGTAACCCTTTAGGGTTTTGCTGTTGCCCTTAGCAACAGCATTTCGGGTTCTCTACGTATTAAAACACAACATCTTGCTATTTCCATCTGAGCAGTTCTAATACAAGGGAGATACCCAGTTCCTTAGCCTCTGGGCTTCTCTGTTCACTTTGTGTGTATTTTGTTACCCTATCACCTTCTGTGTACGTTATGTCATATTCCCCAGTTTGTCTGTGAGTCCATTTGTTTTGCATAACAGTTCAAACACCAGTACATTCCTGCAGACACTGGAGTGCATAACAGTTCTGACACCAGTACTTTCCTGCAGGCACTGGTGTGCATAACAGGTTGCCAGCTGTGTGCCTTTTATGGAAAGCGGTGATAGAAAACGTAGCCTGCCTAGGAACGAGTTGGCGTTTGCGAGATGCTGCTACTGGTGCCGCCGCTGCTGTTCTTGCTGCGGGAGGCAATACATCTACCCAGTGGGCTGTCACAGTCATATAGTCCTGAGTCTGCCCTGCTTCACTTGTCCACATGTCCGTGGTTAAGTGGACATTGGGTACAACTGCATTTTTTAGGACACTGGTGACTCTTTTTCTGACGTCTGTACATTCTCTGTATCGCCTGCCTAGAGAAGTGGAACCTACAATGCAGCACAGATATTGAGCACTGATCAGGAGAATAGAAGTGACACAGAGCAGCAAGATACAGCAATGGCCTACTGTACTGTACTACTATATACTGGTGGTCACCACAATGCAGCACTGTACTACTATATACTGGTCACAAGAATGCAGCAGATATTGAGCTCTGATTAGGATACTAGAACTGTGTCTGACACGGAGCTGCAAGATACAGCAATGGCCTACTGTACTGTACTACTCTATACTGGTGGTCACCAAAATGCAGCACTGTACTACTATATGCTGGTCACAACAATGCCGCAGATATTGAGCACTGATCAGGAGAATAGAACTGAGTCTGACACTGAGCTGCAAGATACAGCAATGGACTACTGTACTGTACTACTATATAGTGGTGGTCACCACAATGCAGTACTGTACTACTATATGCTGGTGGTCACCACAATGCAGCACAGATATTAAGCACTGATCAGGAGAATAGAAGTGACATAGAGCAGCAAGATACAGCAATGGCCTACTGTACTGTACTACTATATACTGGTTGTCACCACAATGTAGCACTGTACTACTATATATTGGTCACCACAATGCAGCACAGATATTGAGCACAGATCAGGAGAATAGAACTTAGTCTGACACGGAGCTGCAAGATACATCAATGGACTACTGTACTGTACTACTATATACTGGTGGTCAGCACAATGCAGCACTGTACTACTATATACTGGTGGTCACCACAATGCAGCACAGATATTGAGCACTGATCAGGAGACTAGAAGTGACACAGAGTAGCAAGATACAGCAATGTCCTACTGTACTGTACTGCTATATAATGGTGGTCACCACAATGCAGCACTGTACTACTATATACTGGTCACAACAATACAGCAGATATTGAGAACTGATCAGGAGAATAGAACTGAGTCTGACACGGAGCTGCAAGTTACAGCAAAGGACTACTGTACTGTACTACTATATACTGGTGGTCACCACAATGCAGCAGATATTGAGCACTTATCAGGAGAATAGAAGTGACACAGAGCAGCAAGATACAGCAATGGCCTACGGTAGTGTACTACTATATACTGGTGGTAACCACAATGCAGCACTGTACTACTATTTATTGGTCACAACAATGCAGCAGATATTGAGCACTGATCAGGAGAATAGAACTGAGTCTGACACGGAGCTGCAAGATACAGCAATGGACTACTGTACTATACTACTATATACTGGTGGTCACCACAATGCAGCACTGTACTACTCTATACAGGTGGTCACCTCAATGCAGCACAGATATTAAGCACTAATCAGGAGAATAGAAGTGACACAGAGCAGCAATATACAGCAATGGCCTACTGTACTGTACTACTATAAACTGGTGGTCACAACAATGCAGCACTGTACTACTATATATTGGTCACCACAATGCAGCACAGATATTGAGCACAGATCAGGAGAATAGAAGTGACACAGAGCAGCAAGATACAGCAATGGCCTACTGTGCTGTACTACTATATACTGGTGGTCACCACAATGCAGCGCTGTACTACTATATACTGGTCACAACAATGCAGCAGATATTAAGCACTGATCAGGAGACTAGAACTGAGTCTCACATGGAGCTGAAAGATACAGCAATGGCCTACTGTACTGTACTACTATATACTGGTGGTCACCACAATGCAGCACACTGAGTACAGATATTGAGCTTTTCAGGCAATGAACGTAGCCACGTCCTCTCCGCTCAATCGACAATGCACAAGTGAAAATGGTGGCGAAGCGCAGCTCTTTATATGGAATCCGAATCTCGCGAGAATCCGACAGCGGGTGATGATGTTTTCCCCCGTTCGGGTTTTGTGTGTTAGGCGGGAAGATCCGAGGCTGCCTCGGACCCATATAAAGTATAAACCATGTGAAGTCCGGGGGGGTTCAGACCTCGAATGTGATTGGGCTGATATTATTGTACTGCTCTTCAGACCACACAACGCTGTGTCACAGCTGTGAATGCCACAATTACTATCGGGCTTAACATTTACTAATGTGATTGGGCTGATATTATTGTACTGCTCTTCAGACCACACAACGCTGTGTCACAGCTGTGAATGCCAGTTCACAGCTGCGAACCGGAAGTGGTCGAACGCGGGTGAGGGGGTGTGAAGAGGTGTGCGGAGTTGGCAGAGGTGCCGGAGAGGGGGACCGGATAAGGTACCGGAGGGGGGCAGAGCGAGTGCTGGTGAGGGGGACCAGAGCTGAGCGGAGCATGCAGCAAGAGTAACAGCTGCAGCTGCCTCTCTCGCTCTTTGTGAAAAGTTTGTGCGAGAGGCTGCCTTTTTATTCTGTTTTGGTGAGTGTGAGGGGCTGCGACCTTGCGAGTGAGTGGCTTAGATTTCTTGTGTGTGGGTGTGTTTGAGGGGCTGTGATTTTGTGTGTGTGTGTGTGAGAGGGGCTGTGATTTTGTGTTAGTGTGAGGGGCTGTGATTTTGTGTGTGTGTGTGTGTATGAGGGGCTGTGATTGTGTGTGTGTGTGTGTGTGTGTGTGTGGGGCTGAGATTTTGTGTGTGTGTGTGTGTGTGTGTGTGTGTGTGTGTGTGTGTGTGAGGGGCTGATATTTTGTGTGTGTGGGGCTGCCTGTTTTGTTTTTGTGTGAGGGGCTGCGTTTTTGTGTCTGGGTGTGTACTAGGTGCTGCCCGGTGACGCTGCTGAGGCTGAGCCGCGAATTGCTACGGCCTGCCTGAGGGGTCAGAGCCTACTGCTGCTGCTACCAGTCGGAGCTGCACAAGGTGGCTGGAGATTGCTGCTGCAGCAACCAGAGGAGCGTGACTGAGGGAGCAGGAGACTGTTGCCGTTGCTGCTGCTGCCACTGAAAGAGCCGGGGACTGCTGTTGCATAAAAGAAAAGGATCAGGGGGCACACAAGGATAGATAAGTATAAGCCTAACTACAATATTGTATAAGTGAGTGTTTTTTTCTCCTGTTCTCTCTGTCCTTCTATATCTCCCTTTGTCCTTGATTATTTTGTGTTATCAATTACTGTCTTATTGTTGTATATTGTGTCTCGTCACAGCTAGGTTATAGCACTGTATTGCATTGCATAGATTGATCTGCTTTTTCTTTTTTTCTTCTGAAGGTAACAGTGAGTTAGACCTTACAAACATTATGGGTGGGGCTGTGATTGGGGATCTCACTCAGTGCAAGTCATGTAAGATGTATGCGCACCTGGAGCAACTGTCCCAGTGTGAATACACCTGCCTGGGTGTGTGTGAACGGCTGTCCTGGAAGCCCAGGTAACTGATCTAGAGCAAACCGTTACGCGTCTTAGGGAGATCCACAATCTCGAGCAAGGCTTAGGTAGAACGGTGGAGGAGTTTCAGGAGGTGTCACCGGTAGACGAGGATGACCAGGCAGCTAGCTGGGTCACAGTTAGAAGGAAGAAAAAGAGGGGGAGGCTCGACATCTCTAAACTACCAAACCCCAACCAATTCACCCAATTGGACGAGGATTCGATGGATGGTAGTGATGAAATGATGGTGCCAGAGGAGACCGTTCCCTCTATCAACCAAAGTAGCGGTCCCTCTGGCGCAGTTGGGATAACAAATAGGGAGGTACCTAGTCAGATTGTGGTGGTAGGGGAGTCTAATATCAGGAAGAAAGATAGGGCAATCTGCTACCGGGACCACGATCTCCGTACAGTCTGTTGTCTCCCGGGTGCTCGGGTGTGGCACATCGCGGACCAGGTAGATAGATTGTTGGGTGGGTCTGGGAATGAACCGGTGGTCTTGGTGCATGTTGGCACCAACGGCAAAGTTAATGGAAGGTGGGATGTCCTAAAGAATGACTATAGGGACTTAGGCAAGAAACTTAAGGCAAGGACATCTAAGGCAATATTCTCCGAAATATTACCCGTTCCACGAGCTAGCCCAAGTAGGCAGAGGGAGATTAGGGAGGTAAATGTGTGGCTTAGGAATTGGTGCAGGAAAGAGTGGTTTGTGTTCCTTGAACACTGGGCGGACTTCTCAGTCAGGCGCCATCTTTTTTGTCGTGATGGACTGCATCTGAATGAGGAGGGGGCAGCGGTGCTAGAGAGAAGGATGGTTAGAAGGTTGGAGGAGATTGCCTGGGGGGAGTGTTTAGTTAGAAACTACAGGTCATGCAGTGGTATTAATGTGTCTGACGATCAAATGTTGCTGAAGCAAATTGATAAAGCAGCGGGAGTAGGTGACGTAATAGTGACTTGGGATTTCAGCTATCTGGAGATAAATTGGACAAACGATTCATGTGATAATGCTAGGGGTAATTTGTTTTTAAACACACTAAATGATAACTACTTACTTCAACTAATCCAGGAGCCAGCTAGGTACAATGCAATCTTAGACCTGTTGTTGACAAACAATGGGGGTTTGATATCAAATATTATTGTACGGAAGCCCATAGGAAACAGCGACCGCAATATGGTCACATTCAATATCAATTTTCATAAGCAGTCCTAAATACTGTAGGTTCAACAAGGAATCTAAACTTTAGCAAAGCCAACTTTGACATGATGAGAGAAGCTTTAAGGGACACTGAATGGGAACTTTTGTTTCAGGGAAAAAACACTACAGGGAAATGGGAGGTGTTAAAATCGCTGCTCGATGAGATTACTCGTAAATTTATTCCCATGGGCAGCAAACAAAGGACTAAAAACTCCAAACCAATGTGGCTAAACAAAAATATCAAGGAACTAATGGGCAAAAAAAGGTGAGCATTAAAAAAATACAAATCAGACGGGAAGGCGGAGTCATTCCAGTACTATAAGGTTTACAACAAAATATGCAAAAAAGAAATAAGAGCTGCTAAAGTAGAAACTGAAAAGCTAGTAGCAAAGGAAAATAAATCAAAACCCAATTTTTTTTAATTATATCAACATCAAAAGATTAAAGAAGGAGAGTATAGGCCCTTTAAAGGACAAACTGGGAGTCCTAATCAGAAACGATAACGACATACAGTAGCAGATAAATTTAACAGTTTTTCTCATCTGTATTTACAATAGAGGACCAGATGCATGCGATGCATGAACTTACACCCAACCTCAATAAGGATAATTTCCCACTGATAACTGCTTATTTAAGTGAGGAGGAAGTCTGTGACCGATTAAAAAAAAATTAAGATTAACAAGTCACCTGGTCCAGACGGTATTCACCCAAGGGTTCTCATGGAACTACACTCTGAATTAGCAAGACCTCTCTTTTAATCTTTAATGATTCACTTTCATCAGGTATTGGGGGTCATTCCGAGTTGTTCGCTCGCTAGCAGTTTTTAGCAGCCGTGCAAAAGCTATGCTGCCTCCCACTGGGAGTGTATTTTAGCTTAGCAGAAGTGCGAACGAAAGGATCGCAGACCAGCTGCAAAAACATTTTGTGCAGTTTCAGAGTAGCTCTAGACCTACTCAGCGCTTGCGATCACTTCAGACTATTCAGTTCCTGTTTTGACGTCACAAACACGCCCTGCATTCGCCCAGCCACGCCTGCATTTTTCCTGGCACGCCTGCGTTTTTTCGAACACTGCCTGAAAACGGTCAGTTGACAACCAGAAATGCCCTCTTCCTGTCAATCACTCTGTGGCTGCCTGTGCGACTGAAAAGCTTCGCTATTCCTTGGGTGAAACTACATCATTTGTTGTAATAGTACGACGCGCGTGCGCATTGCACCGCATACGCATGCGCAGAAGTGCCAATTTTTTGCCTGATCGCTGCGCAGTGACCGAAATCTGCTAGCAAACAACTCGGAATGCCCCCCATTGCTCCCAAAGACTGGCGCATAGCGGAAGTAGTGCCGATCTTCAAAAAGGGAAGTAAAGCTAAACCAGGCAATTATAGACCAGTTAGTCTTACATCTATAGTGGGAAAGTGTTGGAAAGCATTCTAGGGGATAGTGTACAGAAAATCCTTGAAGCCAAAAAGATTATTATTAGTAACAAACATGGATTTGTGAAGGATAGATCATGTCAAACAAACTTACAAGGCTTTTATGAAAAAGTTAGTGCGAACCTTGATCAGGGTAAGGTGGTGGATGTAATCTTTTTAGACTTTGCTAGGGCTTTCGACACAGTGCCACACATGAGACTTATCTATAAGTTACATAAATTGGGGCTAGGGAGCACAATATGCACTTGGGTTAGAAATTGGTTTCGATAATAGGGAGCAGTGCGTTGAGGTAAATGAATCTTTTTCAAATTGGACTGAAGTACTAAGTGGAGTGCCACAAGGGTCTGTTCTTGGACCACTATTGTTCAACATTTTCACTAACAATCTAGCAGAAGGTCTAGAGAGTATAGTGTCAATTTTTGCAGATGATACCAAACTATGTAAGGTTATAAATTTGGAGTTTCAATACAAACAAGTGCAAGGTAATGCACCTTGGTAGCAAGAACAAAAATAACACCTACATACTAAATGGGATGGTGTTAGGAGACTCCGTACTGGAAAAAGACTTAGGTGTTCACATAGATAACAAACTTAGCAGCAGCACCCAATGTAGGATCGGCGCAAAAAAGGCAAACAAGGTACTAGTATGCATAAAGAGGGGTATTGATGCAAGGGATGAGAGTGTCATACTCCCACTAGTGAGGCCCCATCTGGAATACTGCGCACAATTTTGGGCACCTTACTACAAAAAGGATATCCTGGAACTAGAAAAAGTCCAGAGACGGGCGACAAACTAATTAAGGGGATGGAGACGCTGGAATACCAGGAAAGACTTGCAAGGCTTGACATGTTCACACTGGAAAAGAGGAGATGAAGAGGAGACATGATCAACATCTATAAATATTTAAGGGGACAATACACAGAGCTTGCGGGGGATTTGTTTTTGGTAAGATCAACACAGAAGACACGTGGACACCCACTTAGGATAGAGGAGAGAGGAGAGGAGATTCCGCACACAGAGACGAAAAGGTTTTTTCACAGTAAGGACAATACAAGTTTGGAATTCCCCGCCTGAAAGAGTAGTGACGGCAGACTCGGTCAATACTTTTAAGAATGGGCTAGATAAATTCCTATTGGATAAGGATATACAGGGTTATGGAAGACAGATCACGTACTATAGTTATAATAAAATGAGGAAATACAACAAAAACGGCAGACATTATCAAACAGATAAAGTTAGTCAAAAAATTATACAGAGTAGGAGAATACTAATAGGTTGTACTCAATGGACTAATGGTCTTTTTCAACCTCATAAACTATGTTACTATGTTACTATGTAAGGCACTACTGTGGTTCAGAAAATGATCTAGGGCACCATTATGTGGAACAATTAACAACTGCTGTGGAGAGGTTTCTCTCTAGATGTATTGGGACAGGAGCCCCTTCAAAATGTTGCTATGCAGCCTACAAAGTCCTGGCTATGACCCTATGCCCCTGCTTAGAATATTGCTGTGATTATCACTCTATATATAAGAATCAGAAAGTATGTATATTATAGCAGTCATGTAATAAGTAAAATTTAAAACTGTTGGGTAATGTCCATCCAAGGCATGGCTCTGCAGAATGGGTTGTGGACACATAATAGTACCAATTAACATTGCACCGCACAGTGGTGTGCGTTATTCACATTATACCACACAGTAGTGTCTGCTATTCACATTATACCACACAGCAGTGCCCCTTATGCACATTACGCCACAATAGAGCCCCTTATACACATTATGCAACAGTATAGCCCTTTATACACATTATGCTACACAGTAGTACTCCTTATACATGTTACATCACACAGTAGTACCCCTTAAATACATTATGTTACAAAGTATAGCCTGTCATTATTTAAATAAGATGATGACAAACAAAACAAGAAGACATTTTTTGTTTAGTAATCACCTGCTTCATTTGTACCTTATGCTTGGAACAGTAATGGTAATTTTATTATTATTAATTCCTGAATTTTTATTTATGCATTATTATTTTTTATTACCAGTTTTTAATATAGCACATACATATTCTGCAGCGCTTTATAAAGAGAATATTTCACCATTCACATCAGTCCCTGCCCCAGTGGAGCTTACAATCTGTATTCCCTACCACATGTACATGCACACACATTCACGCTAGGGATAATTTTTGTTGGGATCCAATAAACCTACCAGTATATATTTGGATTGTGGGAGGAAACCGGAGTACCCAAAGGAAACCCACGCAAGTACGGGGAGAATATACAAACTCCACACAGTAAGAGCCATGGTGGGAATTGAACCCATGACCTAAGTGCTCTGATGCAGTAATGCTAACCATTGCACCATCCGTATGGCTCATGAATGTTATTTAAATGGCTGCCAAGCACTGGCGTAACAACAGCTCTGAGCTACATATCTTTCTTCAAATTAAAATGGGTTTGGACTAAACTGTGATTTTGACAATAATATTTTAGTACTATATACACAAAATATATCAACAATAGGCATATAAAAACAAACATAGCAACATGGACCCAATATTATATAAAATGTAAATACATTGAAAAATCTGAGCACCTTATTTGTGTTGATAGGTTCCAAACTGTGATGGGTAAATGACTATGGGGGTATTTCAGACCTGATCATAGCAGCAAATTTGTTAGCAGTTGGGAAAAACCATGTGCACTGCAGGTGTGGCAGATATAACATTTGCAGAGAGAGTTAGATTTTGGTGGGTTATATTGTTTCTGTGCAGGGTAACTGGCTGCTTTATTTTTACACTGCAATTTAGATTTCAGTTTGAACACACCCCACCCAAATCTGACTCTCTCTGCACATGTTATATCTGCCCCCCCCCCCCACCTGCAGTGCACATGGTTTTGCCCATCTGCTAACAAATTTGCTGCTATGATCAGGTCTGAATTACCCCCTATGTCAGGTAATATCCAAAATGGCCAGACATGTGGGGCATTACCAGTATGAAGTGGTTAGTACCTACAAAGAGTGGTCCAAGAAAGGATACACAGTGAACCGGTGACAGGAGAAGGCTAGTCCGTCTGATTCTATCTAATACAGAAAAACTACTGTAGCACAAATTTCTGATAAGGTTAATCCTGGCTATGATAGAAAGGTGTTAGAATACACAGTGCATCGCAGCTTGCTTCATATGGGGCTACGTAGCTGCACACCAGTCAGAGTGCCTATGCTGACCCCTGTCCACTGCCAAAAGTGCCTACAATGGGCACATGAGCATCAGAACTGGACAAAGGAGCAATGAAAGAAGGTGGCCTGGTCTGATGAAGGCGAGCTGGTGGTCGGCAGAGGCAGTGTGATGGCAATGTTCTACAGCGAAACCTTAGGTCCCGGCATTCATGTGGATGTTACTTCAACACCTACCTATACATAGTTGCAGACCAAGTGCAACATAGGGTTGCTCAGTAGATCAATGGTGTGACCGATGTCTGACCGATGTTGCAACTTTTTGGGCACCTTGTTAGATTAGAGCAACCAGTATGTGTCTCTCAGTAGGCGGTCCATCGGCTGTGGCATTAGCATAAATTTGCAGTTGCAAATTGGACTTTGGTTTGTCCAGGCATAGCAAAGTTACTTGATTTTTCTGATTTGCTACCAACTCTGAATCATCCCCAAAGTTTCAAACGCCGGAAACAACACCTCGAATCAAGTTTTCATGCTTTGCATTTATGTACATATTCAGAAAAGTGAGCAGTGACACATTGCTCTGATAGGGACCCGGAGAATGATTCCTCACTCTGGAGCTCTGTAATGTAACTGGCTGAGTGGCATTACTAGGGGTGTATGAAAAGAGGTCTGTGCAGCTGGTGCCGACGCACAGGGTGGAAAGCTCTGCCGCCCACGTCGGCTCATGGCTCCCACTCTGTGGAAGGAAATATATTATGTCTTCTCCCCTAGTGCCGTGGGAGCTGCTCTGACGATTGGAGCATGTGGAAGACACTCAGAGAAACAATCTAGTGATCCAGTGCGATGTGACCCACCCTCCTGCCCCCTGGGGACATCAGGGGTCAGGTGCAGCGGCGCTCTGTTACAGGGCTGGCACTGGGTGACACGATCCAAGGAAGTGACATCAAAATAACACAGCTGATCTACTATTTTGTTGCCACTTCCTTGGATGGTGTCACTGAATAGGGGTGATGGATGAACCCCGCCCCCCCAGGATCTACACTGGGTGACACCAACTCCACTGATGCGCTGGACTGGCTCATAGAATGTTAGTGATTTAAATGTAACTTTTATGTTTAATAAATGCTGTGGACCTTATTCCATACATTTCTTTTTCAATTTATTATTTTGTGTCGGGGATGTCAGCACGCTGCTGGCTTCTGTGCCATTATGCAGTCACATGCAGTAGAGGCCACAATAAGTTGAACTTTAAAGTTAGAGGAAAAATAGGGGTTTAATCCTTTTTCAAGTGTCCACTAATTACTTTGTTATTTTATGCATAACAGTTACTGTTCAACAACTTGTGACTTTTCATCAATTACCCTAATTACATGATTTCAGAATTAATTCTGCAATAGTTCATTCTTGTGAAATACAGATGAAAATGCGTGTGAAAGACAAATTAACCTCGATGTAATAAACTTAATTATTTCGTTATATTAGGCAGTGGCGTAAAAACATTAAAGTACATGTCGGAAAAATGAAAAATTAGATCTAAATAGAAGTTGCGCAGTCAAAGACCTTTTTGTATTTTCAGTTGCATGCATATAAGATAGGTGTAAGATTTCCCACAGCCAACTCTAAATTATTACTAAATTAAACTCTAAATTAGATCCATAGACAATTATCTTAAATCCATAATATAATACTTAGGGGTATATTTACTAAGGTGCCGGTTTATAGAAGTGGAGATGTTGCACATAGCAACCAAGCAGATTTCAGATTTTATCTCCTAGAAGGTGCTAGATAAATGATAAGTAGAATCTACTTGGTTGCTATAAGAATCATCTCCACTTCTATAAACCAGCACATTAGTAAAAATGTATCCCAAATAGCTAGCTTTACTTCTTATCTAAACGTATTGAGGCTAATTTAGAATTGTATGTAAGTTTTTCTACAAGATACACAACTTTGATTGTGTGCAAAAAATTGGATGCACATTTGTCCGTATACAGGAGGTCATTCCGAGTTGTTCGCTCGCAAGCTGTTTTAGCAGCTTTACACACGCTAAGCCGCCGCCTACTGGGAGTGAATCTTAGCATCTTAAAATTGCGAACGAAAGATTCTCAAAATTGCGATTACACACCTCTTAGCAGTTTCTGAGTAGCTTAAAACTTACTCGGCATCTGCGATCAGTTCAGTGCTTGTCGTTCCTGGTTTGACGTCACAAACACACCCAGCGTTCGCCCAGACACTCCTCCGTTTCTCCAGCCACTCCCGCGTTTTTCCCAGAAACGATAGCGTTTTTTCACACACACCCATAAAACGGCCAGTTTCCGCCCAGAAACACCCACTTCCTGTAAATCACATTACGATCACCAGAACGATGAAAAAACCGTGAGTAAAATTCCTAACTGCATAGCAAATTTACTTGGCGCAGTCGCAGTGCGAACATTGCGCATGCGCACTAAGCGGAAAATCGCAGAAATTTACAGAGCGAACAACTCGGAATGACCCCCCCCCCCCGAGTTGTTCGCTCGGTAAATTTCTTCGCATCGCTGCGATTTTCCGCTTAGTGCGCATGCGCAATGTTCGCACTGCGACTGCGCCAAGTAAATTTGCTATGCAGTTAGGAATTTTACTCACGGTTTTTTCATCGTTCTGGTGATCGTAATGTGATTGACAGGAAGTGGGTGTTTCTGGGCGGAAACTGGCCGTTTTATGGGTGTGTGTGAAAAAACGCTACCGTTTCTGGGAAAAATGCGGGAGTGGCTGGAGAAACGGAGGAGTGTCTGGGCGAACGCTGGGTGTGTTTGTGACGTCAAACCAGGAACGACAAGCACTGAACTGATCGCAGATGCCGAGTAAGTTTGAAGCTACTCAGAAACTGCTAAGAGGTGTGTAATCGCAATTTTGAGAATCTTTCGTTCGCAATTTTAAGATGCTAAGATTCACTCCCAGTAGGCGGCGGCTTAGCGTATGTAAAGCTGCTAAAAACAGCTTGCGAGCGAACAACTCGGAATGACCCCCACAATGCCTAATTCAGACCTGAACGTAGCAGCAAATTTGTTAGCAGATGGGCAAAACCATGTGCACTGCAAGGGGGGGGGGGCAGATATAATATGTGCAGAGAGAGATAGATTTGGGTGGGTTACATTGTTTCTGCGCCGGGTAAATACTGGCTGCTTTATTTTTACACTGCAATTTAGATTTCAGTTTGAGCACACCCCACCCAAATCTGACTCTCTCTGCACATGTTATATCTGCCCCCCACCCCCCCACCCCCTGCAGTGCACATGGTTTTGCCCATCTGCTAACAAATTTGCTGCTACGATCAGGTCTGAATTTGGCCCATAGGGCCTAATTCAGAGTTTATCACAGCAGCAAATTTGATACACTTGCCCAGCGAAAATACACTCCCCCTGTAGGTGGCGACTATCTGTTTGCAGCAGTGCAAAAATCGCCTGCTAGCGATCAGGTCTGAATTAGGCCCATGGTTTTGCCCAACTGCTAACAAATTGCGATCAACTCTGAATCACCCCCATAGTTTTTTACATATTGATGATTTCAGTCTCTTTGCACCTAGATACAAGGTGCCAGTACAGTTTCAGTGTCTTCAGTAATAAAATAAAAAAATGGATACGTTTGCAGATACGCATTTTAGGAGGCATATCTCCTGCTGACGGATGTGGGTTGATAGATCGGCAATAACATGGTTGACAATAAATAGGTTAACACCATGGTTTTTTTAAGTTATTTCAGCCTAACCCTCTCCCTAGTGCCTAAACCTAACTCTCCCCCTAATGTGTAAAATGTACTCTTCTCTTACTGCAGACATTACCAACCTCGGTCATTAAGGCACACTATGGGGTAAGTTTACTAAGATAGGACATTTTTTAGAACTGGTGATGTTGCCTAAAGCAACCAATCAGATTCTACTTAACATTTATCTAGCTGCTTTTAGAAGATAATAGATAGAATCTGATTGGTTGCTATGGACAACATCACCAGTTCTAAAAAAACACAAGAATCACCTTAGTAAATTTACCCCTAACAGTGCAGATTTTAGTTATATTTAGGCTTCAGCACAGATGGTTAACTCCAAATAAGGTACTAATTAAGGGGTCTATTTACGAAGCCTTGGAGAGAGAAAAAGTGGATGGAGATAAAGTACCAGCCAACCAGCTCCAGTCACTTTTCTTTTTGTTTAATCTGTTTTTATTTAGGAAAATATGAAGATTACATCTCATTAGACAAAAGAGCTTCAAAACACATAGATACAATCAATTGCAGTATAGCCATAAGGAGCAGGATAGCTTACCCCCTTAGACACAGGAGGTCAGAGCATATGCAGACATTAGTAGGGTGTTCTATGGAATCATCGCTATTTATCTAAACTGAGAGTGTAATCTTAGTAACATAAGTAACGCAGTAGAAAAGCTATAGAAAAGAGCGAAGTGTGAAATGAAGGAAAGGATAGAAGAAAAACATAGTGTGACCAAGCCTGGGGGCCCTCAGACTGAGGGGGTAGGGTTATGCAGTCTCTTTAATCGATCAACTGCGGAACAAATCATTTAGTGGCGCAAATATAGTCTTTGTATTCTTTGGAGGACATATATTCTATCCAAGGTAACTAAGTGGTCGTGTACTCTAGGAGTTTATCTCTGGAAACCAGGAGGATGTTCTCCATATTCATATAATAGTTGATTCTAGTGAACCATATTTTCATGGTGGGCGGGGATGGAGACCTCCATAGAGTGGGAATAACAGCCCGTGCTGCATTAGACAGGTGGCGGAGTAATGATGTTTTGTGTTGAGCCAGTGGTATAGAAGAGTGGGAAAGCAACCAAAAGGCCGGGTCAGTGGGGACAGGGGTGTGAAGTATGTCTCTGGAAATAGAGATGACAGCCCAGTATGGTCGGAGTAGGGGGCAATTCCACCAGATGTGCAGTAGGGAACCAGTGGCATTAAGACATCTCCAGCACTTATCTGTCACTCTAATTTACATGAAGTGGAGGAGGGAGGGGTGTCTGTACCATCTCATTAAAAGTTTATATTGGGTTTCCCTAACTTGAATACAGGCTGAACTAGTATGGGATTTGAGGAATATCAACCGCCAATCTTTGTCTGATAATTGAATCTCGAGATCTCTCTCCCAAGCTAACTGGTAGGGTGGGGGCGTCTGAGCCCCTGGACTTTGTAATAATTTGTAAAGTGTGGAAACGGTGTGCTGGGGAATGCTCGTAGAGACGCACAACCTCTCAAACTGTGTTAGTTCCCTAGAGGCTAGAAGATATCTATGTTTGGAATGCAGAAAATGTCTAAGTTGTAAATATTTCCAGAAATCGTGTTGTGGGATGTCCCATTTAGATCGCACTTCCGAGAACTGTCTGACTCCTGAGGAAGTCGCTAGCTGGCCTACCCTGAAGAGACCCTCAAGGGCCCAATCACGAAAGTGAGAGAGTGTTAAGCCGGGTAGGAAGTCGGGGTTGACTAGAAAAGAGGTCAACGGGCCGAAATCAGAAGAGAGGAAGGACCAGCGGCGTGCTTTATTCCAAAGGGAGAGGGTCGCGGTGACAGTTGGGTGAGGAGAGGGAGGCCTGGGGAGGGCAGGGAGCCAGGGGAAAATCTCTGGGAATTGTTGCATATAATGCCCCTCCAAAGCCACCCACTGCTTTGTGTCCCGACTCCTCGTCCAATCCAAGACCCTATTAAGCATGATTGCCCAATAATAGCCTCTGATATCAGGTAACTGGAGACCACCACATCGGGTGGAGCGAATCATAGTGGACCGGCTAATTCTAGGCCGTTTCCGGGACCAGATAAATTGTTGTATCAAGAGTTGGATGGACTTGAACCAGAAGTCTGGGAACCGTATGGAAAGAGCCTGAAGTTTGTAGAGTATCTTAGGGAGAGTATCATCTTCACAACATTCACCCTCCTTAGCCAGGAGAGTGGTTTGAGGTACCATCTACTATAATCAGCCCTGAGGGTTCGGAGAAGGGGTGCAAAATTTAAAGAGACCAAGCGGGAAAGATCGCTCGGTAGTTGTATTCCCAAGTAGGACAGATGGGAGGTATTCCAAGTAAAGGGGAAGGATTGTTTAAGTTTAGCCACTGTGTCGGGAGGGGTGGAGATGTTCAAGGCGCAAGATTTGGACATGTTGATTTTGAAGTTGGAAAGTATCCCGAAATTGGACAGCTCCTTCATAAGATGAGGGAGGGAGGAGGCTGGGTGCATTATTATAGCTAATAAATCATCAGCAAACAGGGAAAGTTTGTGCTCTGTATTGCCGACCTTCAAGCCTGTAATACAATCATTGGCCCTGATAGCTCTAGCAAGGGCTTCGATACAAAGGACAAAGAGTAAGGGGGATAGTGGGCAGCCCTGTCGTGTCCCGTTTCCTATGGGAAAGGGGTCGGACAAGGAACCATTCACTCGAACCCGAGCTGTGGGCGATCTATAAAGTCCCATAATCCTGCCAAGTGCCCGAGGGCTTAGTCCGATGTGCCCCAGTACAGACCTCATAAAACCCCAACTGACTCTATCAAAGGCCTTTTCGGCATCAGTGGATAGCAGCACAGTGGGGGAGCTACCCTGGGATGCTATGTGGATTAGGCTCAATACCTTAGTGGTATTGTCCTTAGCCTCGCGGTTTGGGACAATGCCCACCTGGTCATTATGAATTAGAGAAGGCAGGAATACATTCAGTCTATTCGCCATCAGTTTTGCGAAAAGTTTGACATTGACATTTAGAAGAGATATGGGCCTATAACTGGGGCACACCGAGGGGTCTTTACCGGGTTTAGGAAGAACGGAAATGTGGGCCTCCAAGGACTTGTCTGAGAAATGGGTACCTGCGGATATAGAATTAAAGGCCTGGAGGAGGTATGAGGAAAGGAGTCCTTTAAATTGTTTATAGTAAGTAAGCGTGAAGCCGTCCGGCCCTGGACTTTTGCCTGAGGGTGTCGAGGCCATAGCACTTTCCAGCTCCTGTTGGGTAAAGGGTAGTTCCAAAGCTTCCCTATCTGGAGGAGATAGGACAGGATATGACACCTTTTCTAAATATGCCTTCGCCTTTAGAAAGTCGTAAGGGGGGTAGCGCCACCGGGTCCCTTCTCTAGGTTATATAAAAGGGAATAATACTGTTTGAAGCATGCAGCTATTTCAGGGGTTTTGAAATGGAGAGCACCCCCAGGGTCTTTCACGCTATTTATAAACAAAGAGGAGCGTTTGGCTTTAAGTGCCTGGGCCAGGAGACGACCAGGTTTGTTACCCCACTGGTAATACTTGGAGTTGCATTTACGGACTGAGAGCTGGATACTGTCAGTAAGGGTTTTCTTTAGTTGAGCCCGTGTCTCAAGTAGTTCTAGGTAGTCAGTCTCCGATAGAGACGTTTTGTGCGAAGACTCAAGGAGGTGGAGTCGTTCCAATAGTTTGGTGATTAATGCTGACCTCTGTTTCTTCATAAGTGTCCCTAGCTGTATAAGTTTGCCCCTTATGGTGCATTTCTGCGCTTCCCACAGGGTAATCTTAGAGACATCGTCGGTATCATTTATGGAGAAGAATTCAGTCAAGGCCTTCTCTATTTCTCCCCTGCAATATTGGTCCTGTAGTAATGATTCATTAAGACGTCAGGTCCATTGACCCGGGGTAGTTTGGGGGGTGGAAAGAGTCATTGACACCGGGGCGTGGTCAGACCAGGTAATCAATCCAATGGAGGAGTCTATCAGTAAAGGAAGATGTCTATGGCTAAGGAATAGGTAGTCGAGACGGGAGTAAGCTTTGTGTGGGGGCGAGTAGCAGGAGTAATCTCTATCAGATCGGTGGAGAACCCTCCAGGAGTCAGACAGCTGGAGATCATGGAACAGTCTTATAACCTGCCGGTATTGACGCTGGGAGATCCGGGGGGAATTAGAGGATGAGTCTAAGGATGGGTCCATTATCTAATTCAAGTCACCCCCTAAAACAACAACGCCTGAAAGAAGAGGTTCCATTTGGGAAAGGGCGGAGTGAAAAAATGGGACCTGGTCTTTGTTTGGGGCGTAGAGTGCAACAAATGTGTATGGGCACATGCATATTTTACAACGCACTATCAGGAGACGACCCGGGATCAGCTTATGAACTGATATGTCTGATAGTTGGAGGGTCCTAGAGAATAGTATCGCTACACCTTTTGATTTAGAGTCTGGGTTGTTATTATAGAAGGCCTGAGGGAAACGATAGTTAGTCAGGGAGGGGATCTTAGCTGAGATTTTAAAATATATTTTGATTGTGCGCATACATACACAGCGGAGTGTATTATTAATCTACCGGACTATGTACACACAGAATCAATTTCGGGCGCAAGATAGTTTTCCACAGAGCTGTATTAGAATATTATTATCATTACACACAATTAAAAACTATGCAGCTCCCACAATGTAGTCTGAAATATCCTACTATAGGCAAATATACAATAATTTAAATAATAATTTAAACCAAGGGAGCGCAAAAATATTTCATATTTATTGTAAAACAGTGGATAAAACAATTACAAGTTAAAAAGCTAAAGAATGCACTATCGGATTAGAACTCTCCAACCATATATCTTATGGGATCCCTAATGTTGTGATCACACCATATATCTGTAATAATCCCTTTTTCACTTTTCTATATTAGCTGTGAATAGGAATATCAACAAGTAAAGAATGTCATTTGTATCCAATTATTCCATGCGCATTTTAAACATCGTTGGATAATTACAGTCTGATTAAATGTTGAGTAGTGTATGTCACACAGTCCCAGATAGTATTTAGGTTCTCACACTTTTCAATGCGCGGTATTGCGCTATGCTCCACCTCCGTTAACCTCAGTGTCTGAGTGTAAGTCCATATACCGGTGTTTCTAATGCCGTGTTGAGAGCAATCAGCTCCGGCCAATGCAGGCTTTGACGGACCCACCAGGCAAGGAGGGAGGGCGCTTTCACCGCAAGTAATAACGGTTTCATCAGAAGGATTTCGAAAAAATCTTCTGATGAAACCGTTATTACTTGAGAACGGAGAAACGCGTTAAGGGACAATTTAATATCGGAGACAGACTGCCATCCATTCAAAAACTCCATTCAACTGCTGCGGTGAAAGCGCCCTCCCTCCTTGCTGTTCCATATCTGCAATAGGTACCGGAGCCGTAATACCATCTAGTGACCAAGAGGTAACGGGGAAACACGCTGGTAATACCCGCCTGGTGGGTCCGTCAAAGCCTGCATTGGCCGGAGCTGATTGCTCTCAACACGGCATTAGAAACACCGGTATATGGACTTACACTCAGACACTGAGGTTAACGGAGGTGGAGCATAGCGCAATACCGCGCATTGAAAAGGGTGAGAACCTAAATACTATCTGGGACTGTGTGACATACACTACTCAACATTTAATCAGACTGTAATTATCCAACAATGTTTAAAATGCGCATGGAATAATTGGATACAAATGACATTCTTTACTTGTTGATATTCCTATTCACAGCTAATATAGAAAAGTGAAAAAGGGATTATTACAGATATATGGTGTGATCACAACATTAGGGATCCCATAAGATATATGGTTGGAGAGTTCTAATCCGATAGTGCAATCTTTAGCTTTTTAACTTGTAATTGTTTTATCCACTGTTTTACAATAAATATGAAATATTTTTGCGCTCCCTTGGTTTAAATTATTGAGATTTTAAAATGCGTCTCCTGGACCAGTGCAACATCTACTCTTTTGGCCCAGATAGTCCGTAATAGGGAGGCTCTTTTCTCCGGTACATTAAGGCCCTTCGCGTTGATCGATGTTATTTTGATTCTACCAGGAGATGTCATGGGAGGCATAAGTCATAATGAGAGACAGTGGGCCCAGAGTGGTCAACAAGAGGAAAGAGGAAAGAATAGAGGGGAAAAAGAAAGGAACAAGGCAATTAGAAAAGACAACAATAACAGTCAAAAAACCCGCAGTGGGGCAACTGATCCATCTAAGGATCAGAAACCCAAGAGGCATAACAGCCAAGAGCGGGTAAGGGGCGGGTGAGGGAGCCACCGCCAGAGGCATATTGAGAAATGGGAAAAAATAATGCATTAATCAATACACATATTTAGTTTTGACTAATTGTAAACTGTAAACTGTAAACCTCGTTAACATGAAGAAATCTTCGAGTAGTAGGATGGAAGAAATCTCGTGGTCAGAAAACAGGAGCTGACAACCAATGACCCAATATATAATGGGAGGGGCATAGCCAGTGTCGGACTGGAGCATGAAGGGCCCACCGGGGGTATGCAGTGGTAGGGGCCCATGATTAGGGGTGTGGCCAGACTCCAAAGGGGGTGTGGCCAGCCACCACAGAGGTTTGGTTAACCATTATAGAGTACCTGGTCTGGACTCCTTGATAATTTATATAGTAGTTAAAGCTAGTGCATGCATGATAATGTGCCAGATTAATGACAGCAATGTACTGTAGAGAATACATCATAATCCTGTGCAGTATAAGGTAACATATGTATAATATATCAAGTGCACAGTCTAGAACCTGATCCCTAGAGGAGGAGGGGCCCCCAGGCAGTGGGGCCTACCGGTGGATTCCTCTGTACCCCTGTGGGCCAGTCCGAGCCTGGGCATAGCCCCCGTGACAGCAAAATATTTTATTAAGGTTCGTCAGTAGTGAAAAATAGTATCACGCTGTAACCTAGAGAGATAATTTAAGGAGAACAAGAACAAACAGAGGATCTCAGGCTATCAATCAGGTAACATGTGAGTCATTGTCGAAGGGGGATTCACTGGAGCTTTTCCTCCCAGCCAGGGCGCCCGCCGCGGCACTAACTGTGGCTCACTGCTTCCCCCTCCTATTTCTCCCCGAGTAACCCGCTCGGGGGGCGGAGTTTCACGGAATGACGTGGTTGCGTCGTTACGTCACGACGCAACCTCGTCATTCCGCGAACCCCCCCCCCCCCGAGCGGAGTACAGAGGGGGATCCAAGTTAGGTAGAGGGAAAGGCCGGCGCGAGGAGCGACTGGTGAGGTGGTCCGAAGAGCGGTAATCGCCTCTGTAAGTATTCTCTCTCTCTCAATGTGTAAAATGGGGACTCTTGCTTGCTGTAGTGTGGGGATTTAATGTATCAAGGGCATTGCGGTTTGTGGCATAATATGCTGCAGGGGGCATTACTGTGTGGGGCTTAATATGGTAGAATTTTTTTTTCCTGTGGTGATCGTGATCTGTTGGAGCAGGGTCAAAAACTGGATTGTGAGGTAGTCTTTTCAGACGAGGCCACACCCATTTAGATGAGGCCACTCCCCCTTGCCGGGTGCGCGCACAAGTTTTTTTTAAATCTAGGTGTGTGGGGGGGGACATTTTTTATGTCATGGGGGGGGCGCATTTTTAAATCTCGCACTGGGAGCCAAATTGGCTAGAAACAGCCCTGCTCCCAGCCTTCCACACCACCTGCCAGGGAGTTCCTGTACTCGGGGGCTGGAGAGATGGCAGCACTGGAGTAGGGAAGTCCCAGTCGCGTATGTCAAGTTTCGGTATGCCAAGACCTTTACAGAACACAGGGAGATCCGAGTAGGAGTTGAGGATTTGGGTTTTCCCCGATGAGGAGACTTGGAGATTAAAGGGAAAGCCCCAACGGTATTTCAATTGGCGTTTACGGAGTTCATCCGTTAGAGGCTTGAGGGCTTTCCGTTTTTGGAGGGTCTGCCAGGACAAGTCTTGGTAGATATGGATCATTGAACCGTTGAAATCAACTCCATCGAGTTGGCGTACCTTGCGCATGATGTCATCCTTCTGAGAAAAATAATGTAGCCTACAGATTACATCACGTGGTCTGTCTGCGGAGAGACCTCTTGGTTTCAGAGTGCGATGGGCCCTATCGAAGGTGATAGTATCGTTGGGGTCATTGCCTAATATCTCGTTGAAGATTTTCGTAAGAGCGTCAATCAGGCCTGTTTGAGGGACGTCTTCCGGCAAACCCCGCACACGGATGTTGTTTCTCCTCCCTCTGTTATCCAAATCTGTTAACCGTGTTTGGAGGGAGCGGATCTCCGTCGACTGAGCTTCAATGACATTCGTCAATGACTTTAAGAATGTGTCGGAAGAGGCCAGGTGATCCTCCAAGCTCGTCACCCGGTCAGAGATGTGGGAAATATCTTGTCTCATGGTAGCCAGTTCACGTCTCACTGTATCTTGCAGATCCTGTTTAGTGGGTAGATTTTTCATGTAGGCTAAGATATCTTGTAGATCCCTACCTCCTGGGGGGCAGGCGTGTGGTGCATCCGCACTTGGAGGGGATGGGTGATGGGCCGGCGGGGAGGGGGGGGAGTTTACAGCAGATGGGTTTTCTGTTAAAGCGGGTGAAGTGGATTGTAAGAATGATCTCATAGCGGACTGTGACATGTTCCCCCGCGGTGTTGATGTGCCGGTCTTTTGAGAAGATTTCTTGTTCCTGGGCATCACTCAATCAGCATCGAGAAGCTTAGATTCCTTAAGGTCAAGGTAACGAGGTGAAATATGGTTGCATAACTCGCATAAGAATGCCTTCAGCTGTGTTGCTCCCTGTGGGTTGGCATCAGCAGTTCATTACGGTAGCAGTGGCAACGGCAGCCGTGCGTCGCACATATCTTGTAGCACTGTAGTCTCAGAGAGGTAGAGAAGCATTCAAACGGTTTCTCATATTTGAACAGAAATGCACTTCACAGGTGAATTTTCCTAAAGTAGCCACCAGAGGGAGTTTTCTATATGAGCTATAGCTCAGGATCTGTGATAGGATCTGTCTTAGCACCAGCTGGATGTAATGGTTAATTGAGTCCCCGGCTTCAGGAGAGGAGTTAGGCCGCAACCTGCAGGGGGGTAAGAGAACCCCCCCCCCCCGGCTCCGCGAGCCCAACTCCTGTGGCAGAAATATTATCCTGGCACCCAAGGGGTGTATGTGGGTGCTGGGGTGAGGGGAGCGAGCCTCTATGGAGGGGTTAATATTAGAGATGAGCGGGTTCGGTTCCTCGGAATCCGAACCCCCCCGAACTTCAGCCTTTTTACACGGGTCCGAGGCAGACTCGGATCTTCCCGCCTTGCTCAGCTAACCCGAGCGCGCCCGAACGTCATCATCCCGCTGTCGGATTCTCGCGAGGCTCGGATTCTATCGCGAGACTCGGATTCTATATAAGGAGCCGCGCGTCGCCGCCATTTTCACACGTGCATTGAGATTGATAGGGAGAGGACGTGGCTGGCGTCCTCTCCGTTTAGATAGAGAGTGAGACACTTGATTTACTAGTAATTTAATTTTAGTAATTTTGGGGAGCATTAGGAGTACTCAGAGAGTGCAGAGTTTTGCTGATAGTTATACTAGTGACCACCAGTTTTATTTATTATTTAAAATCCGTTCTCTGCCTGAAAAAAAAACGATACACAGTCACATACCATATCTGTGCTCAGCCTCAGTGTGCTGCATGATAATATCATCTATGTATATCTGACTGTACTGAGTGCTCACTGCTCACACAGCTTAATTGTGGGGGAGACTGGGGAGCAGTTATAGCAGGAGTACATAACAGTGCACACTTTTGCTGCCAGTGTGACTGACCAGTGACCACCAGTATATTGTCTGCCTGAAAAAGTTAAACACTCGTGTGGTGTTTTTTTTTTTTATTCTATAAACGCATTCTGCTGACAGACAGTGTCCAGCAGGTCCGTCATTCATTATATTATAATATATACCTGCAGTAGTGATATATATATTTTTTTTATATCATTATCATCCAGTCTATACTAGCAGACGCAGTACGGTAGTCCACGGCTGTAGCTACCTCTGTGTCGGCAGTGCTCGTCCATAATTGTATACCTACCTGTGGTGGGTTTTTTTTTTCTATCTTCTTCATACTAGTAGTTTAGGAGTCTGCTGCTGACAGTGTCCAGCAGGTCCGTCATTATATAATATATACCTGTCCTGCAGTAGTGATATATATATATATTTTATATCATTATCATCCAGTCTATACTAGCAGACGCAGTACGGTAGTCCACGGCTGTAGCTACCTCTGTGTCGGCAGTGCTCGTCCATAATTGTATACCTACCTGTGGTGGGTTTTTTTTTTCTATCTTCTTCATACTAGTAGTTTAGGAGTCTGCTGCTGACAGTGTCTAGCAGGTCCGTCATTATATAATATATACCTGTCCTGCAGTAGTGATATATATATATTTTTTATATCATTATCATCCAGTCTATACTAGCAGACGCAGTACGGTAGTCCACGGCTGTAGCTACCTCTGTGTCGGCAGTGCTCGTCCATAATTGTATACCTACCTGTGGTGGGTTTTTTTTTTCTATCTTCTTCATACTAGTAGTTTAGGAGTCTGCTGCTGACAGTGTCCAGCAGGTCCGTCATTATATAATATATACCTGTCCTGCAGTAGTGATATATATATATTTTTTATATCATTATCATCCAGTCTATACTAGCAGACGCAGTACGGTAGTCCACGGCTGTAGCTACCTCTGTGTCGGCAGTCACTCGTCATCCATAAGTATACTAGTATCCATCCATCTCCATTGTTTACCTGAGGTGCCTTTTAGTTGTGCCTATTAAAATATGGAGAACAAAAATGTTGAGGTTCCAAAAATAGGGAAAGATCAAGATCGACTTCCACCTCGTGCTGAAGCTGCTGCCACTAGTCATGGCCGAGACGATGAAATGCCATCAACGTCGTCTGCCAAGGCCGATGCCCAATGTCATAGTACAGAGCATGTAAAATCCAAAACACCAAATATCAGTAAAAAAAGGACTCAAAAATCTAAAGTAAAATCGTCGGAGGAGAAGCGTAAACTTGCCAATATGCCATTTACCACACGGAGTGGCAAGGAACGGCTGAGGCCCTGGCCTATGTTCATGGCTAGTGGTTCAGCTTCACATGAGGATGGAAGCACTCAGCCTCTCGCTAGAAAAATGAAAAGACTTAAGCTGGCAAAAGCACAGCAAAGAACTGTGCGTTCTTCGAAATCACAAATCCACAAGGAGAGTCCAATTGTGTCGGTTGCGATGCCTGACCTTCCCAACACTGGACGTGAAGAGCATGCGCCTTCCACCATTTGCACGCCCCCTGCAAGTGCTGGAAGGAGCACCCGCAGTCCAGTTCCTGATAGTCAGATTGAAGATGTCAGTGTTGAAGTACACCAGGATGAGGAGGATATGGGTGCTGCTGGCGCTGGGGAGGAAATTGACCAGGAGGATTCTGATGGTGAGGTTGTTTGTTTAAGTCAGGCACCCGGGAAGACACCTGTTGTCCGTGGGAGGAATATGGCCATTGACATGCCTGGTGAAAATACCAAAAAAATCAGCTCTTCGGTGTGGAAGTATTTCAACAGAAATGCGGACAACATTTGTCAAGCCGTGTGTTGCCTTTGTCAAGCTGTAATAAGTAGGGGTAAGGACGTTAACCACCTCGGAACATCCTCCCTTATACGTCACCTGCAGCGCATTCATCATAAGTCAGTGACAAGTTCAAAAACTTTGGGCGACAGCGGAAGCAGTCCACTGACCAGTAAATCCCTTCCTCTTGTAACCAAGCTCACGCAAACCACCCCACCAACTCCCTCAGTGTCAATTTCCTCCTTCCCCAGGAATGCCAATAGTCCTGCAGGCCATGTCACTGGCAATTCTGACGAGTCCTCTCCTGCCTGGGATTCCTCCGATGCATCCTTGCGTGTAACGCCTACTGCTGCTGGCGCTGCTGTTGTTGCTGCTGGGAGTCGATGGTCATCCCAGAGGGGAAGTCGTAAGACCACTTTTACTACTTCCACCAAGCAATTGACTGTCCAACAGTCCTTTGCGAGGAAGATGAAATATCACAGCAGTCATCCTGCTGCAAAGCGGATAACTGAGGCCTTGGCATCCTAGGCGGTGAGAAACGTGGTTCCGGTATCCATCATTACTGCAGAGCCAACTATAGACTTGTTTGAGGTACTGTGTCCCCGGTACCAAATACCATCTAGGTTCCATTTCTCTAGGCAGGCGATACCGAAAATGTACACAGACCTCAGAAAAAGACTCACCAGTGTCCTAAAAAATGCAGTTGTACCCAATGTCCACTTAACCACGGACATGTGGACAAGTGGAGCAGGGCAGACTCAGGACTATATGACTGTGACAGCCCACTGGGTAGATGTATGGACTCCCGCCGCAAGAACAGCAGCGGCGGCACCAGTAGCAGCATCTTGCAAACGCCAACTCTTTCCAAGGCAGGCTACGCTTTGTATCACCGCTTTCCAGAATGCGCACACAGCTAAAAACCTCTTACGGCAACTGAGGAAGATCATCGCAGAATGGCTTACCCCAATTGGACTCTCCTGTGGATTTGTGGCATCGGACAACGCCAGCAATATTGTGCGTGCATTAAATATGGGCAAATTCCAGCACGTCCCATGTTTTGCACATACCTTGAATTTGGTGGTGCAGAATTATTTAAAAAACGAGAGGGGCGTGCAAGAGATGCTGTCGGTGGCCAGAAGAATTGCGGGACACTTTCGGCGTACAGGCACCACGTACAGAAGACTGGAGCAACACCAAAAATGCCTGAACCTGCCCTGCCATCATCTGAAGCAAGAAGTGGTAACGAGGTGGAATTCAACCCTCTATATGCTTCAGAGGTTGGAGGAGCAGCAAAAGGCCATTCAAGCCTATACAACTGAGCACGATATAGGAGGTGGAATGCACCTGTCTCAAGCGCAGTGGAGAATGATTTCAACGTTGTGCAAGGTTCTGCAACCTTTTGAACTTGCCACACGTGAAGTCAGTTCAGACACTGCCAGCCTGAGTCAGGTCATTCCCCTCATCAGGCTATTGCAGAAGAAGCTGGAGACATTGAAGGAGGAGCTAACACAGGGCGATTCTGCTAGGCATGTGGGACTTGTGGATGGAGCCCTTAATTCGCTTAACAAGGATTCACGGGTGGTCAATCTGTTGAAATCAGAGCACTACATTTTGGCCACCGTCCTCGATCCTAGATTTACACAAGTCTGCAGGGGTTCAAAGAACTGCTGGTGAGAAAATTGTCAAGTCAAGCGGAACGCGACCTGTCAACATCTCCTCCTTCACATTCTCCCGCAACTGGGGGTGGGAGGAAAAGGCTCAGAATTCCGAGCCCACCCGCTGGCGGTGATGCAGGGCAGTCTGGAGCGACTGCTGATGCTGACATCTGGTCCAGACTGAAGGACCTGCCAACGATTACGGACATGTCGTCTACTGTCACTGCATATGATTCTCTCCCCATTGAAAGAATGGTGGAGGATTATATGAGTGACCGCATCCAAGTAGGCACTTCAAACAGCCCGTACGTATACTGGCAGGAAAAAGAGGCAATTTGGAGGCCCTTGCACAAACTGGCTTTATTCTACCTAAGTTGCCCTCCCACAAGTGTGTACTCCGAAAGAGTGTTTAGTGCCGCCGCTCACCTTGTCAGCAATCGGCGTACGAGGTTACTTCCAGAAAATGTGGAGAAGATGATGTTCATTAAAATAAATTATAATCAATTCCTCCATGGAGACATTCACCAGCAGCAATTGCCTCCACAAAGTACACAGGGAGCTGTGATGGTGGATTCCAGTGGGGACGAATTGATAATCTGTGAGGAGGGGGATGTACGCGGTGATGAATCGGAGGATGATGATGAGGTGGACATCTTGCCTCTGTAGAGCCAGTTTGTGCAAGGAGAGATTAATTGCTTCTTTTTTGGTGGGGGTCCAAACCAACCCGTCATTTCAGTCACAGTCGTGTGGCAGACCCTGTCACTGAAATGATGGGTTGGTTAAAGTGTGCATGTCCTGTTTATACAACATAAGGGTGGGTGGGAGGGCCCAAGGACAATTCCATCTTGCACCTCTTTTTTCTTTCATTTTTCTTTGCGTCATGTGCTGTTTGGGGAGTGTTTTTTGGAAGGGCCAGCCTGCGTGACACTGCAGTGCCACTCCTAGATGGACCAGGTGTTTGTGTCGGCCACTAGGGTCACTTAGCTTACTCACACAGCTACCTCATTGCGCCTCTTTTTTTCTTTGCGTCATGTGCTGTTTGGGGAGTATTTTTTGGAAGGGCCATCCTGCCTGACACTGCAGTGCCACTCCTAGATGGGCCAGGTGTTTGTGTCGGCCACTTGGGTCGCTGAGCTGAGTCACACAGCTACCTCATTGCACCTCTTTTTTTCTTTGCGTCATGTGCTGTTTGGGGAGTGTTTTTTTGAAGGGCCATCCTGCGTGACACTGCAGTGCCACTCCTAGATGGGCCAGGTGTTTGTGTCGGCCACTAGGGTCGCTTAGCTTACTCACACAGCTACCTCATTGCGCCTCTTTTTTTCTTTGCGTCATGTGCTGTTTGGGGAGTGTTTTTTTGAAGGGCCATCCTGCGTGACACTGCAGTGCCGCTCCTAGATGGGCCAGGTGTTTGTGTCGGCCACTTGGGTCGCTGAGCTTAGTCACACAGCTACCTCATTGCGCCTCTTTTTTTCTTTGCATCATGTGCTGTTTGGGGAGTGTTTTTTTGAAGGGCCATCCTGCGTGACACTGCAGTGCCACTCCTAGATGGGCCAGGTGTTTGTGTCGGCCACTAGGGTCGCTTAGCTTACTCACACAGCTACCTCATTGTGCCTCTTTTTTTCTTTGCGTCATGTGCTGTTTGGGGAGTGTTTTTTTGAAGGGCCATCCTGCGTGACACTGCAGTGCCGCTCCTAGATGGGCCAGGTGTTTGTGTCGGCCACTTGGGTCGCTGAGCTTAGTCATCCAGCGACCTCGGTGCAAATTTTAGGACTAAAAATAATATTGTGAGGTGTTCAGAATAGACTGAAAATGAGTGGAAATTATGGTTATTGAGGTTAATAATACTTTGGGATCAAAATTACCCCCAAATTCTATGATTTAAGCTGTTTTTTAGGGTTTTTTGAAAAAAACACCCGAATCCAAAACACACCCGAATCCGACAAAAAAAATTCGGTGAGATTTTGCCAAAACGCGTTCGAACCCAAAACACGGCCGCGGAACCGAACACAAAACCAAAACACAAAACCCGAAAAATTTCCGGTGCACATCTCTAGTTAATATGCCTATTGAGGCAGCAGCACGAGCAGTACAGGGGGTTCCCGGTGCAGCGCGCCAGAGGATAGAGGGAGCCCCGGAGTCTACAGGGCGGGGGGAATGAGTGGAGAGCGGGCCGCTATAGAGGTGGCCGGGAAGTCCGGGCAGCAGGTCGCACAGCGCCGCGGGTCTCCGGAGGAGGCGGCAGGCACGCAGGCGGCCCGGCGGCTCCAAAAGGACAGCAGAAGCGGCGGCCGCAGACTGAGCTCCGTACGTGGAGCGAACTCACCCCTGCATTCAGGACCGGCTCTCCGCTCTTCAGGTATAGTACGAGGGGTCCAGGCAGGGCAGCAGGGTCCGCCAGGAGCCGGCGCGCGGCAGGAGTTCGCCCAAGGAAGGGCGGTCCGGGCTCTCACCAAACTCCAGGTCCCGGCTTCCGTCTGGGGGAAAGGCCGCAATCCGCAGGAGCGATTAAAAGCGCTCCCCGACTCCGCGGGTCACCCAAACACCAGCAGCTAGGCAGGAGAGGCCACTGGGAAGTGTCTGGATTGCTTAGAGAGCAGGTAAGGGGGGTTAAAAGACAGTAAAGGTGCTATATCTGCAGGAGCTGAGGAGATGCACAGCCACCTTTCATGACAGCCAGGCCACGCCCCCTCCAGTCACTTTTCAAACACAGCCTGTAACATGACAGGAGCTGATTGGCTGGTACTTTATCTCCGTTGATTTTATCTCCATCCGAGGCTTACTGAATAGACCCCTACATCACCTGTGCTCAAGCATGGACATCACTAAAATCTGGACTTTATTGTGCCTTGAGGACCAAGGTTGGGAATGCCTGCCCTAATGCCTTACCCTCCCCCAAGTACCTCACCCTAAACCTAACCCTGAACCTCAAAATCTTGACAAAACATGTGTTGACCATTTTTGTGTCAACCATTTGAATGTCAACTTTTTAATCCTATCAACCTTTTACCCATGTCGACCTAAGTCACTGTTGACCAATTACCTATCGACATACTGTCCATGTCAACCTTTTGATCCTTTTGGCATATTCATTGTCGACCATCTGGTGCCGAGCTATTAATTGCAACTATGTTACTGTCGATCTACCATCCGGAAACCTCTGCTCACACTGGAAGGCTAGTGCAACAGTACGTCATGATGGTGATAGGTATTAGCAGAACTAACTCCTTCTGGCTGATTATTTATATTGACCACTCAGATGATGTGTTTCCGTCATTAACATTGTGACTATATAATGTGAAATTGCACATCACTTACCTAACATTTTAATTTGATTACAGCAGAAAATTAGATTGCAATTTAATGTTTAAAATGGAAATGAACAAATGTTTTATATGAAACATGCAACATTTATACTTGTTAATGTCAAGACACTGTTCTCACTTATGTATATGACTCTGTGATACAGTATTGTCATACCCTCCAACATTTTGCACATGAAAACCTGGACAAATTAGGAAATGGGATGTGCCCACGGGTAAATGAGGTGTGGCCATGTCCCCTTTCCTATACTTTCAATGTTAATTTTGAGAGTCAGCAATCGGTACAAAGCTCTTTTTGGCAGGTACAGACCATAAAAAAGGTACTGTACCTGCCAAAAAGGTACAGTTGGAGGGTATGTATTGTATTGTGTACGAATAGGTTAATGTGCCTTGAGCATTTACTACAGATGCCATCAATACACATCTCTATGCTATCCCTATGTTTTATATATGCAATTACTACATTGTAAGCTGCCACAACAATTTACAGTAGCATAATGTAAAGTGATAGAACTGGCAACAATTTACATAATTACAGACTTATACAGACACTATATAAATTCACATACAGTTGTCAACACTGGGAGGCGCGTGTCCTGGACGTTTTATGGGCATGCTTGGAGGCAGGGAGGCTGGATGAAAGTCTAATGGAGCAAGGGAGGGTGATTCAGAAGTAAGGAGCAGTCCTGTAGAAATCTGGGTTGGCTGCAATCATTAGCAGAGCGAAGAGGGCAGGAGGGTGCATGTAAGTAAATGAGAATAGGGAGGAGTTGTAAGGCTGAGAGCTTTGTAGGTGAGTGTGAGGAATTAGAATTTATTTCTGTGGTTTAGACAGTCAGTAAAGTGACTGGCAGAGAGGGGCAGCAGAGGCAGAGACTCAAAAGGAAAATCACGCAGGCAGCAGAGTAGAAAATAGACTTAAGAGGGGCAAGGGGGAAGAGTTATGTAGTTCAGAGAAGAGCAGATTACAGTAATCAAGGAGAGAATTGGTAGATATACAGGAGCTGGCATGGGAGAGGACAGATGGATAGAGCTCTGGGGAAGAGAGGTAAAATTAGATATTATCAGCATAGAGCTGGTAGTTGGCTGGTTGGAATGAAAATCTGGTGATATATGGGAACAAATGACAATTAGCAATATGCTCCCAAACAATAGAAAATTGGCAAAACTGTCATTCAGAAAAATTGCTTAAATCAGATTGAACAAACTTGTCTGAACGACTGTTTTCACCTGTTTCCCAGTATTTGGGACCAAATCGCTGATTAACATTTGCATTTTATAGTCAGAATATTATATTTTGTCATTTTAATATAAGACTTTTCAGCATAAAGTATCCACATTTCACTGCCAGTTAGAGAAACATCTTTCAGTAAGGGCTCCAGAACAAGGTCACACTCTGCAAAGAACATTCTACTTAAATCCCAATATCAAAACTTCTCCTGGGCCAGAAAAATAAGCATAGTTATAGCCAATAAATGGGTAACTTAAAATACTGATATGCTCCTCACCCCAACCCCAACAGCCTGAAGCAACTATTATTATCTTTTTTCACTCTCTTTTGGCTCACATTTTAAGAGTTTGCAATATGTAAAATTATATGTACTGTATGTGCATCATTCTCTCTCAAATGGAAATACCAGGCCATCCTTCCCCTATATCCCTATCTATTCAGTAAACCTAAAATAATACAAAGCATAACATGAAACAAATAAAAAATCCTATTTACAATGACTTCCCATAATGCCATAAGTCACAGAACAGTTCACCTGCCTTACAGACTATTGTTCTGGCTCTTCTCTCTCTATCTCTCCCACACACATCAGTTTATTTTTCTCCTCTCATTATTCCTTCTCCTCTTTCACCATGTACTTTCTATCATCTTGTTCTCTATTTCCCATTCTTTCACTGATTCTGCTCTTGTAAAAGTGCCTAAGCTTGACATTTCCTTTGTGCTTTGCAATTATGCTCTGCTCCCTTTACTTTCTTTCCGAGTGCACTATTTCCTGATATAACCTGAAAAAGAGACAAATAAATTAATGAAATGCGGTGGGTAGGAGAAACAGCATAATAACTGGAATTGCAGGGGTCAATGCCATGAGTTTTATAAAGCATAATGTTCTCTTACATTTTCGGTACATAATGACTGCTCAATTCTAATAGATACAATTGACATTAGAAATAGATGATTGCGGAGATGTCACATTGAAACCAAGGCCATAAGACTTTTTGTCACTTGTTGATAACAACCTGAAGAATTGCAATTAGCGGATAATTCTAATGTTTTGTAGCAAGGCCCAGCTGATTATTTTATAGTAGTTATAGAAGTAGAGCTTGACATAGGCCGAGGAACCACATTTGTGGAAACCTGTGGCCTGAGGCTGAATTGGATGTATCCGTAGATACGGATTGTAGCACTGCGAATGCACCAAAGACAGAAATCAGCGACTGCACATATACACATATACACAAATCTTATTTGATTCTTATTTCTCTTTAAGAATATCCTTTTGTCTATCCCATGCATGTTTAAAGTGCTCTACTGTCTTAGCTTCTACCACCCCTGATGGGAGTCTATTCCACTTGTCCACTACCCTTTCTATGAAGTAATGTTTCCTCAAATTTTCCCTGAACTTACTTCCCTCCAGTCTCAGTGCACGTCCTCGTGTTCTAATACTTTTCTTCATTTAAAAAATGTTTCCCTCCTGGACTTTTTTTAAAACCCTCAATAGTTTTGAAAGTTTCTATCATGATCCCCCTTTCCCTTCTCTGCTCCAAACTATACATATTGAATTTTTTAATTCTTTCTGGGTATGTTTTGTGATGTAGGCCATGCACCATTTTAGTTGCCCTTCTTTGTACAGTCTCTAATGTATTGCTGTCCTTCTAAAGATATGTCCTTTCAGAAATTAACACAGTATTCTAGATGAGGCCATACCAATGACCTATACAATGGCATTATTTGTACTTCTTTCTTTCTGCTGCTGATTCCTCTCCCTATGCAACCAAGCATCTGTCTAGACTTCCTTGTTGCTTTGTTACATTGCTTACCTGTCTTTAAGTCACCTGAAATAGTGACTCCTAGATCCCTTTCCTCCTCAGTAGTTTCCAGTATAGTGCCATTAATACTATATTTTGTCTTTTGGATTTTTGAGACCCATGTGCATGATTTAGCATTTTTTGGCATTAAATTGTAATTTTCATGCTCTTGACCATTCCTCTAGTCTACCTAGATCCTCAATCATTTGTTTTACCCCTTCTGGTGTGTCTACCCTGTTGCATACCTTTGTGTCATCTGAAAAAAGGCATACTTTCCCTTTAATGCCATTTGCAATGCACCAAAAAGCACTGGTCCAAGTACAGATCCCTGGGGTACTCCACTGATAATATTTCCCTCCTGTTAATGCACTCCATTTACTACAATTCTGTGTTTTCTATCCTGCAAACAGGATCTTATCCATTCAACCATCTTAGTATCCAATCCCAAATTGTGACAGTGTCAAAAGCCTTACTAAAGTCTAGATAAGCTATATCTATGGCTCCACCTTTATCTATTACTTTAGTCACACAGTCAAAAAAGTCAATAAGGTTTGTTTGACATGATCTTCTCCACAGTGAGTCCATGCTGTTTGGGATCCTGTAAATTGCTGGATTTGAGATAATCTACATCTCTTTCTTTTAAGAGTATTTACATAATTTTCTCTACTACTGATGTAAGGCTCAATAGTCTGTAGTTGCTTGCCTCTTCTAGTTTCCACTTTTGTGCAGTGGGACTACATTCTGGAATACTCCTGTAGCTAGTGACTGGTTGAATAATTCTGTTTCACATCTCTCCTGCACTCCTTCTAAATTCCTCCACTCTGCTAAAGAATCGCTTATACATTTTCCCATCCCTACAAAATTGGCCTTCCTAAAATCTAATACCTTTGGCTGCCGGCATACCATACTACACCCTTTTTGTATGGGATGAGTCAGTCTCTGTATTTATGCTGAACCAAACTGCTTGATGATCACTGGATCCCAGGTTTTCACCCACTTGTACATCAGATATTCTGTCTCCATTAGTTAGTATTAGATATTGCATCTTTCCGAGTGGGCTCCTTCACCAATTGGTGGAGGGATGATCTTTGTAAGGAATTTAGAATGTCCCTACTTCTAGTCGAACTAGCAACAGACTCCTCCCAGTTTACATCAGTAAGATTAAAGTCTCCCATGATTATTACCTCTCCTTTTAATGCCATTTTAGTGATGACCTGCAATAGGTTCTTGTCCAGTTCCTCTTCCTGACCTGGTGGCCTGTATATCACCCCAATATGAAGAATCAACTTCTCCCCTGTTTCTATGGTCACCCAAGGGCCTCTGTTTTTTCTTTAATACTTTGTATTAATGTAGTATTTATGCTTTTTTTTTTACATACGTTGCTACCCCACCTCCGATTCTTCCCATTCTGTCCTTCCTCAATAAAGTAATCTGAGTGCAAAATTACATCAATGCTTAAGAACTACAAAAATTATTAAATAAATGGACACACAGATTTCTATATATATTATATATATATATAAACATCCAAAAGAAACGGCACTGGAAGCTTGTATCAAGTGAAAGAATCTTGTATTGCAGGGTAGACGTTTCAGAGCTCACGCCCCATCCTCAGTACCAGATACAAATACCAGTGCCGTTTCTTTTGGATGTTTATGTACTTACATATCCAGGCACTGAGCGGAGTTGTTTTTTTTGCATCAGAGTGCCAGCTGTTATGGACTATATATATAAATATATATATATATATATATATTTATATATAGCTCCTCCAATAATCGCAGAAGAGGAGCTTTGTCTCTGTGTTTTATTTCCGAAGAAAAGTCCTCCTGGAGTGCCATCTGATTACATGGTATATATATATATATATATATATATATATATATATATAAACAGCAAAAGTCTTCCGGCACTCCTGACCAATATTTACCGTCTCCGGTGCCTTCCTCTGGGGTGAACCCCCCAAGCATGCAGAAATTCCAGGTGTTAGGCGGCACTCAGAGACTACTTAAACAATCAGCAAATGTGCATAAAAGCCCCGTGGGGTGTGCTTTATTCGTAACGTTTCGGGGATAGTTTCCCCTTCTTCAGAACTATCTTCTGAAGAAGGGGAAACTATCTTCTGAAGAAGGGAAACTATCCCCGAAACTATACGAATAAAACATGCCCCACAGGGCTTTATGCACATTTGCTGATTGTTTAAGGAGTCTTTGAGTGCCGCCTAACACCTGGAATTTCTATATATGTATATATATATATATATATATATATATTTATACCAGCAAATAGAAAACCACAGCACTCGCCACCTCAGAAGCGGGGTGCGTTATCCGCACTCGCCACTAATATGGTGGGGGTGCATGTAGCCTATGGCCATCTACTCAAAAATATAGAAACAAAAAGTTCAGCACTCACCAAAATGAGCTCACTTATCCTCACAACATCAATGAATAAATGAATAAATGATGGGGGTTTAGTTAGTGAATTGGCCAATGTACGGAAACCTGCATACCGCTCGCCAAGGTACCCCACCTTCATGCAGGTCCTACACTATTTTGTGATAGTGTAGGACCTGCAGGAAGCTGGGGTACCTTGGCGAGCGGTATGCAGGCTTCCGTGCATTGGCCAATTCACTAACTAAACCCCCATCATTTATTCATTTATTCATTGATGTTGTGAAGATAAGTGAGCTCATTTTGGTTAGTGCTGAACTTTTTGTTTCTATATATATATTTATATATATATAGTCTCTAGAAAAAAAAATATCACCAAATCTCTGATTTACAGTTATGAAACTGCAGCAAGAGGAGTTCACTTTAAGAATGGAGTGGTACATCTCCGTCTGAGTCATCCTCTCCTCAGGAAATGAACAATACATTACAGATCTCTATGACATTTTATCCCTCTGCAAGGTTGCTCCTGTGATTTACACTTATTCTTTTGTCACAGGTCAGATTTCTATATCTGACCCCAAAGCTGGGATAGGGAGGGGTGGCAAGATTACACCATACTTCCAGATGTGGACAGAAGTTCACATAACATAAATTTTCGGACCGGAAGTTTGGTTTCTAGATGAACGTATGGGACATATTTTATCTTTAAACAGCACAATGTAAGTACAGTATAGGGCTGTAAATCCATTTACAGTTGTTGGCTCTGAACAACCTTTAGAAGTACATTGTATACCCTTACGAGTTATTTCTTCACTGTCTTTTACATGCAGCCAGCTTGCTGCCCAGCTTTCATTGACAGATAAGAATAATGATTGCTTGAACTGATAACTCATACAAGGGTGTGTATGACGCACTGATAAGAGTGGAGAAGTGAGCCAGTGGAGAAGTTGCCAATGGCAACCAATCAGCATTGAAATAACATTTATAATTTGCATACTATAAAATTATGCAGAGCAGCTGATTGGTTGCCATGGACAACTTCTCCACTAGCTGGCTCACTTCTCCACTCTTATCACTGCTTCATACATTTAACCCACAGTTACTACACACTAGGGAGATGTAGTAAGAAGTGAAAAGAGTGAAGAAGTGAGCCAGTGGAAAAGTTGCCCATGGCAACCAATCAGCATTGAAGTAACATTTCTAATTTGCATACTATAACATTATACAGAGCAGCTGATTGGTTGCCGTGGGCAACTTCTCCACTGGCTCACTTCTCCACATTTTTCACTGCTTCATCAATAGACTCCAAGGAAAAATCGGTATCATTATCATCTGAGTGAGTAATGTTCTACTTTGCTGGTAATTGCACTGTCATTCTCTTTGTAAAGGACAAGATCACACTGTCATGCAAATCTCATGTCAATTGAAGCATGGGACTGAGATTGTTTGTACAATACTGCAAAGGGATTATGTAAATGTAATCCTCAATAGAGCTGTCCATCCAGCTAATGATTACTGCTCTATTTGTGGTACAGTAAATAGAGAGAGAGGTCAGAAAGAAACATTAAGGTTATCTGCTAACAATCCACTGTGTTGCTCAACTACAGTAGCTGTGTGTTACAATTAGTGATGTGCACCGGACATTTTTTTGTGTTTTGTGTTTTGGTTTTGGATTCGGTTCAGCGGCCGTGTTTTGGATTCGGACGCGTTTTGGCAAAACCTTCCTGAAATTTTTTTGTCGGATTCGGGTGTGTTTTGGATTCGGGTGTTTTTTTTACAAAAACCTCTCAAAAACAGCTTAAATCATAGAATTTGGGGGTCATTTTGATCCCATAGTATTATTAACCTCAATAATAACCATAATTTCCACTCATTTCCAGTCTATTCTGAACACCTCACACCTCACAATATTATTTTTAGTCCTAAAATTTGCACCGAGGTCGCTGGATGACTAAGCTAAGCGACCCAAGTGGCCGACACAAACACCTGGCCCATGTAGGAGTGGCACTGCAGTGTCAGACAGGATGGCACTTCAAAAAAATAGTCCCCAAACAGCACATGATGCAAAGAAAAAAAGAGGCGCAATGAGGTAGCTGTGTGACTAAGCTAAGTGACCCAAGTGGCCGATACAAACACCTGGCCCATCTAGGAGTGGCACTGCAGTTTTCTAGCGAGAGGATGAGTGCTTCCATCCTCATGTGAAGCTGAACCCCTAGCCATGAACATAGGCAAGGGCCTCAGCCATTCCTTGCCACTCCGTGTCGTAAATGGCATATTGGCAAGTTTACGTTTCTCCTCAGATGCTTTTAATTTTGATTTTTGGGTCATTTTACTGAACTTTTGTTTTTTGGATTTTACATGCTCTCTACTATGACATTGGGCATCGGCCTT